>NC_028356.1:34008403-34100806 GCF_000741045.1 Vigna radiata var. radiata | reverse complement strand
AGAGTTGCCTAAAATACCTGAGATGCCTAAGATCCCTGAATTACCTAAGTCTAAGTTGCCTAAGACAGAATTGCCTGAATTGCCTAAACCAAAGTTGCCTAAAGAAGTTGAGATACCTAAGATCCCTGAATTGCCCAAGCCCGAGTTATCAAAAGTTTTTGAATTGCAAAATTTAGAGTCACCTAAAGTCCCTGAAGTGCCTAAGTTTGAAGTGCCCAAAGTTCCTGAGTTGCCCAAAGTCCCTGAGTTGCCTAAAGTCCCTGAATTGCCTAAAGTTTCTGAATTGCCTAAACCAGAATTGCCTAAAATATCTGAGATGCCTAAGATCCCTAAATTACCTAAGTTGCCTAATACAGAGTTGTCTAAGATACCAGAATTACCAAAGCACGAAATTCCTTAGATGTCTAAGATTCTGAATTGTCTAAGTACAAATTGTCTTGAGTATCTAAGAAGCATAGAGTTCCTATAACATTTTCAAGTACCAATCCTTGAGTTCGAATCATGCCATTTGTTGTCTTATCCTTAGTTGATAGCTGGATGCATTCCAGTGCTTAGTTCTTTCTGTTTCATGGATGTTATGAGATTCATATTAAATTTCAGTTGTGTATAATATGTTATAGTTATTTCAGAATTGAGAGTGTGTTTTGCTTTTCTCGTATTTTGGACCTTTCTATGTAAGTTACATACAGTGTGAAGTTGTTTGGATCGATTATATAGTTATAATATAACATACTGATTCACATATATTCATGTGTTAAATGTTGTGAATTTAATACGATTATATTTGTTTGGTATAACTTTCCATATATTATGTTTCTACTTTAGTTTCATCCGTCACACTTTTTTTTCTTGTTTAACAAAACATATAACTCCAAATTAAGCTATGAATATGGTAAATAAGTAACTTTAGCTACTTATAGAGTTTAGCCATTTCAAACTTTTGAATTGTGCACATTAAATAGAATGTTTATTTAAAACTTTATAGCAAGTTTGGAGATATTAATAGAAATATGAAATACCATACAACCAAAGTGATTGGTGTTTGATTCCCAATTCTTGAAAATACTAGGATAAAGATTAGTCTTCATGTTCCATAGAAATAATTTTAGTGATGAGAAAAAAAAACACAAACAAATTCAATCAAAACTTGATTACCTGTCAAGTTAACTTTTATGATAATAGATAGAAGGAAAAAAATAGCTACATGTTGACAATATGAGAGAGAGAGAGATGTATTGAAAAAGAAAGAAAAAACAAGAAAAAAAAAAACTTGTACTAATCTCATTGTGATATGTCAAATTTTAAATTAAGGTTAATCAAAATTGTAGTAGCATTAAAAATTAGTTTTTCTTGAAAATAAAAATATATTAAATTTAACATAATTAATAAACACTTAAAAAAAATTAAAAGTAAATATTGAATCAAGAAATAGTATTTCAAAGAATAAAAGTAAGATCTACTCTTACATTATAACTTAAAACTATATCTAAATTAAGTATATATATTTGTCTTTTTAAGTGTGTCTTTAAATTATTATTGTTTAAAATAAAACTATATCTCAATTTAATATATTTATTTATAACTGCAAGACTTACATCTTTTTTATACTAAACTTAGATCTACATTATTAAGAATTATTGTTTTCATTTCCTAGTTTATAAATGACCCATCTTTTGTCTTTACGACAAAATTAAAAATGAGAAATTACCTTAAAGATGGAAAATAAAACATTATTAAAACTGAAGAACCAAATTAACTAATTTTATATTTAGAAAGTAAGAAAAGTAGTTCAAATCTGTTGAATAAAGAAAATATTTAAGTCTAAATTTTAACTTAAGTTAAAAAGAGAGAAATATATATATATTTATCGATAAATCAGAATAAGTACCAATTTGAGTTTACTTGTTTGCATCACAATTAAAGCATTTAAGCAATTTAATATGCCACCCAGATCTGTTATTGAAGCATTGCCTCATCCCGTTTTATTAAAAATGGGCAAATCGTGTATATATACCCTTTTTCTCCAGCTTGTGTCATCTGAGCTAAAATACTAATTTTTTCTTATCTGATAATCACGAGCACATTTGAAAATATATTTAAAATTTTATTTAGTGAGTAATCTGAAGGGTTGAATTTGCATAAAGCTTTGCTTCTGTTAAACGCAAGAACCACTCATCTACCACACCCAACACTATCAAACTAATTTCACAATTGCTTCCTCGACCCTATCATTTTATTTAATTCCTCTTTTGCCCTTGGGTTTCATTTGAAGCTTTCGGAAAGATGCAGTGGTGTGGTCCGGATACTGGATTCCGGAAAATAGAATCCGCAAAGAAAAAAATGGATTCCACAAAGGGACAAACATTTTTTGAAAAAAAAATTCTGGAAGTGGTAAATCATTATCCCGAAAATGAATTCCGTTTCAAAAAAGAAATTGAAAATTTTCAGAGATAAGATTTCCGGAAAGAATTTCGAAAAAAAATTCTGAAAACATATTTTCCTTTTTGTGGAAACAAACTTTCAAAATATATTTTTTATTTCTGGATTACATTTTTGGGAAGTAACTTTCAAATAAGGGCAAAAGTGGAAATTGAATAAATGGATAGGTGCAGGAAGTAATACCCAATTAATTTTTTAGCTACTCCTAAAGTTAACAACTTGTCTTTCTTTATTGCAACCCCACGACTATCCCTGCTAAAGAGAAACAATGACAATACGTACTACGAGGAATTCAAGATTGAGCACTATGGTGAAGATGTAGAGATATCACATCAATTTCAAGGGATACTTATAATCCTGTTTGGAAAAAGTTGGTCAAATATATTTGAGAAAATATGAACATAAACCGAAAGGATCCTCTTATGTCAACTCACATTCGCAGATAATTTTAGTTCATGAAGAAACGCAATGCATTATAGTTGTTATCTTTTTCTCTTGTATATGGAAGAACTTTTCCAAGCATACATCCTTTGATGTTTTTGACTTACCTAAGAGCAATAGCAGCTGGAAAAATGTTCCAGCAGAAACAGCAGCTGTGGCCCCTATGAACTAGAAGGCATCCCAGATGCTGCGAACAAAATTGGCTTCAACAAAAATGGAAGCCATGAGAACTGTGCTTATAAATAGAATCTCTTGGTGTCATAGACAAGAGGAATGGCATTTGGAAACGAAGACCACCTAAGTTGAGGCCAAAGGACTAAAACACAATTGGGAACACAAGGAGAAGGTTAATGCCATAGCTCACTCAAATTATATCAGTAAGAAATGAACCATAAGGAACTCCAAGATGTCACCCAATGTTCTGTCCCCACATAAGAAAAAACCAAAAAGGGTGGTTACTATGTGCCAGATGAGCACAGTAATATCCGGACTATGGGCCTTCATTTGGGAAGGATCTTCGAGTTCAATATAGTAAAACTGCATTAGAATTAAAAAAATTGTAAACTGAATCATGTCATGCAATACATTTTAGGGAATTAAAGAAGCATATGAAAGTTTTTTTTATTGCAATACAATGATTGATAACTATGTACAGAATTAGTCAAACTACATATCTTGTGAGAAATGAAAATTATTAATTTGGATCAGACATGACATAACTATATATAAATAGTTAAGATTGAGTTAATTAGCAGTCATCAACTAATAACTTAAATATGTTAGGCTAAATGGAAGAGAATGTATGTTCCCCTTAAATATACCTATAGGACCATTCTTAACATAAAAGGCATAATTCGTTCTTGATCATGAATTGGACTCCCAACTATATATCTAAAGTTCAAACTAGTTAAATCCATTTTTGTCTCACTTAAGTGTAGAGAGATCTTTTAGGTCAAAAGAGAATGTAATTTTCACAGTCTTTGAAATAGAGAAATGAGAAAGAAAATTCGTTGGCATATTCACCAAGCCACCTCCGTGAAATTGTGATTCTCACTTCGTTCATTGTTAGATCATGCTGAAATTGGAGGCCTGTGGTTAGAGTAATCAGTTTCACATTGTTACTCTATTTTAGGTTTCTTTTTTTTTTTTCATATTTAAGAGTATTATTGCTTTAATGTATTGGTTGGTTGTGGACACTTATTTGTGTTTTTTATTTGACCCTCATGTACCCATATTTGATCTTAGTGAAACTTGATTGAATAGCTTTGTGATTATTAACATCATATTCTATTGTTGTTGCTCCTCACATTTTTACAAATTTTGGAGAATTGTTTCTGATGTATTTTTTTGCTTTTGTGATGTTGTTTTCCATCAAAGATCGGGATTATATCTATTTGCTTGAATGATGGAGGTAAATACAAATATGGTTACTTTAAATGGCATAAACTATCATTTATGGGAGGGCAAGACTTGTTTGTGAAGAAATTGCATCTTCTCATCTTTTCTATGTAAAAGCCAGATACTATATATGATGAAAAATGAGACTTTGAACACTAACAGCAGGTGTGTAGTTTTATTTGACAATACATAGAAGACATTGTTTATAATCACATTATCAATGAAACACGTGCTAAAATTATATGGGAGAAGATTTAATCTTTGTGTGCTTCTATGTTAGGCAATAACAAATTGTACATGTTGAATTAGTTGATGAATTTGAGGTACATAGAGAATTCTTCTATTTCAAATCACTTAAATGAGTTTCAACAACTCTTAGATCAACTATAAGTAATGGGTGTCAATCACTTTAGTCCTGTTAAATGAAAACTTACTAAAGGTAACTTGATTGTGGCAATAGGGGTGAAATTTTCTAAATTGTATCGGACTAAAACCTTAGTTGCTAAAGACTATGAATGTTATGTATATGAAGACATCTCTGTAGCACCGAATGCCTAGTCATATAAGTGAAAAGGAGCTTAATTGCTAAACTAAAAAAGATGTGCTTTTGGAATTAAAGAGTGTTAAGTTAAATAAATGTTCTCATTGCATGACTTGTAAACGAACCAAAGTACCCTTTAAGAGTCAAAGTTGTTTGTGGTCCATTAAAGGTGTTATGTTCAACAAAAGGTAAAAATGTTTAGCGGTGCCTTTTACTTTGTTACTTTTGATGATGATTGTTACAGGAAGTTATAAACCTATGCACTTCAAAGAAAGGATCAAGTACTTGAAAAGTTCAAAAAATTTCATACTTTGGTGAAGAAGCAATCAGACAAGAACTTGAAATGCATTCATAGAGATAATAGTGGTGAGTATTGTGGACACATTGATGTCTATTGAAAGTAGCAAGGCATAAGACATGAGAAAATTCCTCTTAAAACTTAATTGAATGGTCAAACAGAGAAGATAAACAATAATTCAGTTGAAAGAGTTAGATGTATATTTCTCAAGCAAAGTTGCCTAAGCATTTTTGGGAGAGGCATAGCTTGCAACTGTACATGTTACTAATCTTAGTTGTGCAATTGCTTTGAATACTGGGGTACTAGAAAAAATCTAGTTTGACAAGAATGTTAGCTAAGACCACTTTTGTGTCTTTGATTGCAAGACATTTGTTTATATTCCAAAGGATGAAAGATCCAAGTTAGATATAAAGATAATGCAATGTATCATTATTGGTTATGATAAGGATAAATTTGGTTACAGGTTGTATGATATTGTTCAGAAGAAACTAGTCAAAAGCCATGACATGCAGTTCATGAAAAACCAAACCATTGAAGACATTAAGATGGTGGAAAAGACTACACCCGAGAAAGATAATAATCTCTTATCATGAAAAGATTTCACCTCTTCTTGCATTACATTCAACAACTTTTATTTTCCTTCACTTTCAAAAGCAAACAATCACATTGGACTACCATCAGTGATTATTATCTTTCTCTAATGTAGTCTTGTCTACCTTATTAATGACTATAATGGTTTAGTCTCCTATGAACTACACATCAGAGCTTCTAACTAGTTTCTTCTCAACAAGATCATACAACTAGTAACCAAATTCATCCTTAGAGTGAAAATAGGTTTTTTTTTTTTTAAAAATAATTATAGTGAAAAAAAAATACAATACAATCCAAAATCATGTTAAACTCCAAATACAATCCAAAAGCACAAAAATACAAAAATTATTGTCCAACATCAAATCATTGTTGCCACTTATCCATCAATAATATTAGAGTCTTGAATGGATAAATCCACAACATAGAAGGGTTTAGGTTTAGGGTTTCCATTTTTTTAATATAATTTAAAATTTATGGATGGGTTGGTGAGCCAACCCGACTCACCACGGGTGAGACGAGTTCTTAATGGGCCAAGTTCAATCTTGGCACGTGCCGAAATTTACTACCCGCGGATATTTACTATCCGCGGGTAACAGGTAGCAGGTATTTTAATACCCGCTTTTAAACGGGTCGAGTACGGATAGTATACTACCCGACCCGCAAGTACCCGTTACCCGAAAAAATAATAAAAAAAATAATTTTTTTTTAATTTAATTTAATTAAAAATTAAATTAAATTATATTTTATTAGGTTAAATTTAATTAAAATTAAATTTTAATTTATATTTAATTTAAGAAATATTATATTATATATATTTTTTGTAATTTTATTTAAATTTTATTTTAAAATGTATAAAATATATATATATATTTTTTTTTGCGGGTATCCGTGGGTTTTAAAATAAAACCCGCAGGTATTTTTTAAACGGGTACCCGGCGGGTAACGGGTCGGGTAGTGGATAGAATTTTATCCGACGGGTCGAGTTGCGGGTAGGCACTATCCGTACCCGACCCAACCCATTACCATCCCTATATATATATATATATATATATATATATATATATATATATATATATATGCCTTTCCATTAAATGTTAGTATTTATTGGTTCTTTGCTTAATGCTTATTATAGTTTGATCACCCATGGCTTGATGTGTGATTCATTAGGTGTTGAAAAATAACTTTTGAAATCTAAAGCTAAAACAAAATACCTAATGAAACTTGTATCCGGGAATGGAACTTGAATCATTAGTTGTCTTAAACCCTAGTTGTTAAAGCATGTTTGTTTGTTTGGAGTTCAAGGAATTGACTTCTAAAAAGGAAATTTAGGCTCAATCTAAAAAAGGATTAGGGTTTGAGTAAATAAGTGAGTTGACATTCAGATTATAATGGAGAGGAGTTGAGTGATTAAGTGCATGAAAGTGAGGTCGGTGAAATCTAATCTCAACCATACCATTATATATCATTTCTAACATTTCCATCTTCTAAGTGTGATAAACTTCCAAAGTTGATTTTAGTCGTTTATGCATAATTTTACTTTCTTACACATAACACCAAATTTATGGAAATATTCTTTAGTCTAGATAAGTTATTAATTGTATAGTTGACTAGTATTACACAAGTCTCTTCGGAAAATTATAATTGGTCTTACCGTTTACTACTTCTATGACTTGGTACACTTGTTAGAGAGTTTACACTATCAAAATTTCAACTCGATCCAACTATGATGAAAACAATATTCACAATTTTACTGAGGTGATACGATGAATATGTCAACCAATTTTTTCTCTCATTTCTCTCTTCTAAAGGTTGCAAAAACAACACACTCTTAACCTAAAAATTCCCTCTCCACTTAAGTTAAGTGAGACAAATTGAGTTTGATTAGTTTGGAGTTTTACACACATAAGTGGGAGCTCAACTCAACATTATAATACCCAACATAAATCAAAGAACTATATCAAATTTGGAAGGAAAATAAAGAGTGTATACAAAATTTGTTATTGCAATGCAATTATTGATAACTATTTATTGAATAAGAGAATAATTGACAACAAACAGGATAACCTACCACCTTTCACGACCCTTACCATTATGAAGACAGATGCAAGCAAAGATTAATATAGGTATAGTAGTGAAAAGATTCAAAAAGACTCAAGGCCAATGAACTATGGCATTAATCATGGCATCTCAATGCTTCCATCGTTAAACTTAACAATTGTTATACCTGCTGTTATCACCACAACAAAATAGGCAACCCACAGGGAATGCTGAGCTGTATCTCTGGAAAAATCATGTGAAAATCATACAGTTGAGGTAAGGGAAGGGCTAATCAATGTCTATTTCATGAATGTTAACTATTATTTGGTGCATGTGTCATGTGCACAACCAAAAAGAAAAGTCCAATTAAAAAACATGTATTTTGTATATATAAAAAAAATCAATGTTGTAAAAGTAAAAGGAGGGAAGAGCCTTACTCACACACCTGAATGATACAAGAGGCACCAGCATTGATCAAACCATTTTTCCAAAACCCCTGAATTGTGCACTCCTGAACATGATCTTCAGAACACATCACCTATCAAAAGACGGTAGTCACAAACAATTTTAGTTACAACAATTTTCGCCTCTATCTTCAAACACTAAAAACTACCCCAATTAAATATAACCTTGGATAAACCAAAGCTCAAATACAAATAATTGCTCTTTTAAATAACTTTTTTAAAAAAATATATAGTTTTCAGAATTCATGTTTCATAATATGTCCTTATCCTCTAGTACATCAATTTAATTTTAGCCCCCTGTCTAACTTTAAAGTGGGCTTGCTCATTTAAAGTCAACTCTAACCCAAAAAAGAAAAATCTCAAAACCTTGGAAAAATAAATTCTTTTTGTGTTGGGAAAGGCCGCTTAACCGTTAAATGTATATAGTTGAAGTTTCAAATGTTTCTAAAATCAACTTTTCAAATGAAAGAAAAATTCAAACGATTCAATACATGATTTGATTCCGCCCACGAAACAATGAGCCAAAAGACAATGTGAATTACAACTACAATGATAATGAAATATGATAATATAATACCTATGATAACCATTTACACGACCAGCATTGCAACATTGTTTATGATGAAACAAAGTGATGAGAGGTTCTGACCAAGGCCACCATACGCCTGTGTACAGCACAAGCATACCAGCACCAGTTGCTTGAGGCCAGCACCAACGGTGTGGAAAAGGTTGAACACAAAGCCAGAGAACAAGCCAAACCGCCTTCAATGTCGCCATGTTTCCAGGAAAGTAGGTGAATTTGGTGGGCTTTGGGGCTTCGCCAAACTTATGGTCAAAGAGGGAAAGTGTGATGGTCGTGGTTATGTTGATGTTTATCAACTTTGTTTGTGTAAACTACAAAGCTAAAGAGAGACAGAACTACAAACTAAAGATTATGTATGGGTTTTGGCCTTTTACTTGGCCACCATAATTCCATTTTGGTAACAATGATTAATGAGTAAGGAGTACTTGAATGCACTTTTTCGTCAATGGATATGAATCAGTTTTGACAAAGCTGCTATATCCAGGAACTTTTCTCATATTTAGTTACAGTGCTAACGAAAGTAAAATGAATTTGTTCACACCATTATCAAATACATACATGGCTACTCTAAATAAAAAGGTGATATATAGTTTTCTCTGTTTTGGTGCAATGCATAGCTGCTGATTGGTGGCTATCTTGTTTTAGGAGGTTCCAATATTAACAAAGTCCTAATGTCACATGACTGAGATTTGATTTGTACAGAAATTTGAAGATAAATTTGGGATATATCAAAGAAAAGTTTCATAAAGAATTCATGCTAAATTACTAATAGTAATATCACTAACAATAATAATAAATCATTAACGACATGAAACTTAATAACGTCTTTATTGTGCATCCTACATTTCAATAAAAGTACCACCTATATTTTTGCATGGTGCTCTTAAGATGTTATGGAATTTATAAAGTCAAATTACGAGAGAACGAAGCATAGTAACTAACAAGATGGGCTATATACTGGTGAACGTGTTTGGATTAACATTTAATCAATCAAATTATGATGAGATACCAACTAATGTAATTTTAAGTAAATATTCTGTTTTTCTATTTCGTGTTGAGAATTGATATTTAATTCTAACATTAATTGAGTTCAAGCAAATTTGGATATTTTGAATCAAAACACTTATAATAAGTTTTAATATCAATCTACATACCCTAACCAAAACGCACACCATCTCTACCTGATATTTGTGTCAGCATAACTTTTCTATTTGTGATAAGAGAATGTCATCAGAAAACATGAAACTTTAATTTGACCATGATTTAAAACGAAAATACCTGATAATAATTAGTGATTAGTATTGTCTAACGTAGAAGAACACCCAACATAACAAGGCAATAACTATCATACTCTAATAAGAACATACATTGTAAGTTCATTGTTGCTTTGCTACTAATGTCAATTTTTTCTCTTCCTTTTAGAGCTCCTGCTTGGTTTGGTCTTAGGGTCCTGATTTGATTGGGGTGGTGATGATTTCCCCACAGCATAACTCCACAACGCCCTTTCTACATCAGATGGGGTAAAGGAGTCCCCTTCTGAACTTAGTTCCTGCAAATTACCACAACCAAAATCCTAGGACGTAAGTGGGGTATAGCAACTTCATCTATAGTTCTAGTCCACACCTTATGATAAAATATTTTCACGTTAAAAAAAAAAATCATGATTGTCTCTCACCATCAAATTCAAGCCAAAACCAAACCCAAAAGAGAGATAATATCAAGTGTTTAAAAATGGTCTCAATTGCAGTTGCAGCATAGAAGTTTTTGGAGTTTCCACAACTGCATTATGGCTACAATCATGGTAGCATCAACAACATTTATTTATAATTTTTTACACTTCCAAGAACCACGACACAACTTCAACTATAACTAGGACAATATGTTGGTAATCACAGCCCCCTTTAGAACAAAGAGTACTTTTTCAATTCGATAAAATTATTTTCATCAGTATAACATTCCCTTCTTTTACAATCAACAAATACTTTACGATCAACTAATTCCCATCTTCCTACATTAAAACGTAAAACAAAAAGCATGAATCCCCACATTGAAAGGCACAAAACAATACCTTCGCTTTCATCTGCAACTTATCTACGAACTTTAGATATTGCTTCAGAGAATAATCTTTTGAATTTCCAAGAGCTGCCTCCATAGCCTGCAATGTACTCTATTAGTAATCACAAATAAAAATAAGAACTTACTTTTTATATATTGTCTATAAAATTACACATTAACCAATCATAGTTGTAATAAGAATAGAAATTATTATTATCAGTTCCGAACTAAAGTCCATCCGCTCATACAATATTGTTGGAGTAAATTATTATTGTCTGTTCCAGTGGAACTTAGTTTACCCTTAAAAAGTGTATCAATGAGTTTAAGGAGAAAGTGTATATAGATTACTCTTCAGCTTACTCAATTCTTAAAACATTGTTAGAAATCCCACGTTAACTAGTGATAATAAGACTAGTTTATAATAAGACTAGTTTAAAGAATATAAATAGATGCAAACCTTCCTTTACAAATCAATTTTGTATAATTGAATTAATTTTAAAATCCAACATTTAATATACCTACGAACCACCCACCCATTTATGTTTCACAGTCACGAATTAGGGATACGAGTCTTAACTTTTGAACTCTCCCTTTTGTAAATGTTCCCACTTAAAGTTTGCTAAAATATTATTAATTTATTATTATTATTATTATTATTATTATTATTATTATTATTATTATTATTATTATTATTATTATTATAAACTTAATTTTATGCAGGGATTAGTTACTCTATAAATAACAACACTAACTAAGTGTCCGTAAAATTATAAAATGTCAAAAAAATATGTCAAATAATTATAAGAGTAAGTTATAGAATGGATTACAATAACAGTAAGCAGTAGATGTGAGATTAATTATCTATTTGATATTTCGATAGTTTGAATGACTAAAAGTGTAGTTCAGTGAACAAGTTAACAGAGTGGTGGACCTCATCAGACATGAAAGGGGTTAACTGCGGAGAGAAAGCAGCCAAAACGGCAGAGGCGGTGGCGGGACCAACGCCTTTCAATACAGTGAGTTCAGCAACGGCTTTCGTTACATCGGGAAGGCTCTGAAATGCCTTCTCAGAAGCGGATTTCACAACGGCGTCGTCTAGGGACGATACGAAATCCAGCAGACGCGGCCTGAAAAAATTCAACCAAAACAAAATCGTACCCAAACAATCACTATGGTATCATATAGAGAAAGAGAGAGAGAGAGAGAGAGTAGTGACCTCCACTTGCCGCGCGTGAGCTTCCATTGCATGAGACTGGAGAGTTCTGAAGTGGTGAGAAAGGGGTTAGGGTTTCGTTGGCGTAACAGGGAAGGTAGCTGGTTGCTGTAAAATTCATCGAGAGAAACCAAATTGGGTTTGTTTTTTGTGAGAGAGAGTGTTTGAATTCGAGATTGGTATGCAGAGAGTGCTTCCTTCCACACATTCACTTCTGAACATCCAAAATCCATTCCTACCAAAATCCTCTCTCACTTCCCGCTCAACCCATATTTGATTTCTCTGTGTTATTGTGCTTTTTTACCAATAATTAATTTTTCAAATTATTATTTAATGTGTAAAAAATGAAATAATTACTGTAAAAAAAAAAAAAAACTATTCTATGTTTGTAAGAAGGTAACTAATTGGGTCTTTCTATGTTATCGACAAGTATTAAAAGATAGATACAAAATACTTTCATAATTTCAAATTTTGAATTTATTACCTGAAAAAAAAAAATTCTTTTGTCATTGTTTTATTTTATTGTGAAATTCCTAATTTGAAATTATGTTATAGATTATAGGGTTAAATATGTTTTTAGTCTCTTAAGTATCATTAATTTTTTGTTTTAGTGGCATTTATGGCATTTAATCTCGTAGTATTAAAACATGTAAAAATAGTCCCTAAAAATAGATGACGTCATTTTTTTTTATGATATGGCAAACGGTGAGACCATGTCTTTGTTAGCTTCTTACTTGTGTGCCACGTTACGTGTTTAATATGTGGAAGGAGATTAAGTAGAAAACGCGCAAGTGGAGGTCTTAAATCAGGTTTCCAATTAGGGTAAAGTGTTTTTTTCAAATAGGGAAAACTCGTTTCTAGAAGCATTACTCCAAGCATTGTAATGCAAGAATTTTCCCCAATAACCGAGAAGCAATAGAAGATGAGAGAAGCGTTGTACCTCAATCGAGGGCATGGTCACAAAAACGTGAAGGTCTTTGCCACCACTAACAGCTTCCATCATGGTGATGCAGTGAGAACTCTCCACATTTTAGGTAGGATCCTGACCAGTGGCGATTAGATAGCAGACACGATATTGCTGGCATGGGCATCGAACCCACCAAGAGCACAGCTGAACCAGTAAGGTTTTTTAGCATGTTAAGCTCCACTAGGGCCTCTATGTTGGTCTTCAACACGTTATTCAGCACCTCTTCCTTAATTATAGCCTCACACACCACTGAATTCCCACGTCCCTCAATCCAGTTTTGGAATAAACATAAAAACAGAGCATTCAGTTACAATCAGATTTTATTTTGTATAAAAGCTTGTATTCACTACATTTGCTAATAATGAAAAACAGAGGAAGTATTCAGTGCCTTTGTTTATTCTCTATCCCTTATAATCTTCGTTGTTGAATCCGATGGGTGCTTCCAGGTGTGAGGTGGTGTCAGTGTGACCTAGCAGAGACTTCGTCTCAGAGTATCTCACTCTAAAAGTTTTAGGTTTCTGGCATTCTCTCTCTAAGCCATGTGACCTGTGTTGTTTTTTAAAACCGAAGATATTTCGTATGCGGTTTTACGTTTGTGCCCCTCTTTTTGTTAATATGGTATCTAGAGCAAGGTTGTGAAGCCTGGGGTGTACGTGAAGTGGGTGTTGTGTGGATATCTGGAGTTGTGTGTAGCCAGAAGAGAAGAAAGAAGGTTTCTTTGTATTGTGTTATATCAAAGAACCTGCAAGATTCGTGCAAGAAGGATGGCTGGATTTGGAGGAATTTAGGGACCACTGCCTATATTTGATGGGGAGCAGTTTGCTGATTAGAGGATCAAGATGTGGGCCGTGTTTGGTTTCCAGGATGTGTTGGAAGTCATTGAAGATGGAGTGCCTGAGTTGAGTGAAAAGGCAACCCAAGAACAAAAGAAATAACACAAGATGTTGGAAAAATTGGACAGTAGAGCCTGATTTCTAATGTATCAATGTGTGAGTCAAAAGATTTTCAACAAGATTTCCAGTGCGACTACAACAAAGGAGATTTGGGGTATACTTGTGAAAACCTACGGTGATGGGAATAGGAATGCGAAGGTAAAATTGCAAGCACTTAGGAGACAGTTTGAGACTTTGATCATGAAAGAAAGAGAAATTGTGGCAGAGTGCTTTGACAAAGTGCAGGAGTTAGTCAATAAAATGAGAGTTTGTGGTGATAAAATGACAGATGAATACATGGTTGACAAAATCTTGAAGTCTTTAACTACCATATTCAATTATGTAGTAGCTGCTATTGAGGAAACCAAAAGAAGAGAAGATATTTGTACAAAAGAGTTGTTGCATTCACTAGAGGCTCATGAGTTACGCCTCAATGAGTGCAGACAATGCTAGGAACAGGCCCTGCATGTCAGATCTCAATGGAAAGGGAAAAGGGACTTCAAGAAAGGAGGAAAAGGAGGCTAGAAAGGGAAAGATTTAAAGGACCAGCAAGGTGAAGAGTCCAGTGAATCAGGAAAGACGAAAAATCAGAAGAAAGGTGACTGGAAATTTGACAAAAAAAAGGTAAAATGTTATAATTATAAAAAACTTGGTCATTTTGCCAAGGATTGCTGGAGTGGTGAAGGTGCCAAAAATAAACTGCAGAAGAAGGACAATCTGGCCCAAAAAGAAGAATCAGATTTAGAGGCAGTGATTTTGATGGCCTATGATGATTAAAAAAAATCAGATAGCAATGTTTGGTATCTTGATTCTGGTTGTTCCAATCACATGACTGGGAGAAAGGATTGGTTTGTGAAAATGCATGGAGTAAAGCATAGAAAGATCAGATTTGTTGACAACCGAGGTTTGGAGGCAGAATGTTATGGCATAGTAGTATTGAGGGGTGAAGATGGTAGAGAAGTGGTCATTGAAGAGGTACTGTATGTACCTAGGCTGCAGACTAATTTACTTAGTCTCTGACAGTTACTTCAGAAAGGCTATGAGATGAAGATGAAAAACAATTGTCTCAGCATTTTAAATCAAGACGGAAAAAAGGTGATACAAGTTGAAGTGCCACAGAAAAGGACATTCAAGTTGGCGATGGAGGCAGTAAACTATTATTGTTTTACTGTAGCAGAAGAGGAAAATGAGTGGCTGTGGCATCTCAGGTTTGGACACCTGAATTTCCAGGATCTGTCGATGTTAAGTCAGAAGAAAATGGTGACTGGCTTACCAAAGGTAGACATTCCAGGAACTGTTTGCAAAGAACGTGTTCAATGCAAGCAGACCCGAGGTAGTTTCCAGAGACTTTTACCCAAGAAATCTACAGAGAAGTTGGGAGTGGTGTATTCAGATGTATGTGGTCCCATGCCAGTAGAAAGACCTGGTGGCAGCAGGTATTTTGTACTGTTTGTAGACGACTGGACCAGGAAGTGTTGGGTCTACTTATTAAAGAGGAAAGGAGAGCTACCGTTGCAGTTTCAGAAGTTTAAAAATATGGTTGAAAGGCAAAGTGGACAGAAACTGAGAATTCTAAGAACTAATGGAGGAGGAGAGTATATCTCCATAGATTTCAAAGAGTACTGTGAGAAGGAAGGGATAGTTCATGAAGTAACTCCTCCTTACACACCTCAACACAATAGGGCAGTAGAGAGGAAAAACAGAACAATCCTAAATATGGTGAGATGCATGTTGAAGAACAAGGGTTTACCAAAATTTATATGGGGTGAGGCTGTGATGACAACTATGTATGTGTTGAATTTGTCTCCAACAAAGACACTAAATGGTGTTACACTAGAGGTGGTTTGGATTGGAGTGAAGCCAGATGTCAAGCATCTGAAGATTTTTTGCTCTCTATGCTATAAACATGTACCAGATCAACTGAGGAAGAAGCTGGATGATAGAGGAGTTCCACTGATCTTAATAGGTTACCATGTTACAGGTGGGTACAAGTTGTATGACCCCATAAAAGGTGCTGCTATAATCAGCAGGGATGTAAAGATAGATGAGACTGGACAATGGCAGTGGGAAGTCAAAGGAAAAGAAGGACCAACCATTAAGTTGGAGAGTGAACCTGCAGCAGATTCAGAGGCATGCAGGAGGGAGGAGAGTGTTAGGAGGTCTTCTCGGGTTACTCAATTACCAACCCATTTGAGAGACTATGACCTAGCCTATGATGCAACTATCTCATCAGAAGGTAACTTTGTTCACTTTGCATTGATAGATGAAGCTGAAGCAGTTGATTTTGAGCAGGCAGTGAAGGATGAAAGGTGGTACAAGGCTATGAAGGAAGAAATTGGTTCAATTGTGAAGAACCAGACCTGGGAGCTGATTGAATTGCCTATTAACAAGAGACCTATTGCACTGAAATGGATTTATAAGTCCAAAATAAATCCACAATGTGTAGTAGTTCGATACAAGGCCAGATTAGTGGCCAAATGGTACTTACAATATGCTGGAATTGACTATGGAGAGGTGTTTGTACCCGTGGCCAGGATGGAGACAATGTGGTTGGTTGTGTCAGTTGTTGTGCAGAACAACTGGACTTTACATCAATTAGATGTAAAATCTATTTTTCTGAATGGAGACCTGGAGGAGGAAGTCTATGTTGACCAGCCTCAAGGTTTTGAAGTGAAGAGGCATCCTAACAAGGTGTACAAGTTGAAGAAGGCCTTATATGGGCTCAAGCAGGCTCCAAGGGCCTGGAACCAGAGGATAGACGGGTTTATGAGTAATATCAGATTTGAAAAATGTGTTTCTGAACATGGAGTGTATGTTCAGTGTTACAAGGAGAATGTGAGAGAAGATATGGTGATTATGTGCTTGTATGTGGATGATTTACTGATTACAGGGAGTAGTGGTGAAAGGATTGCTAATTTCAAATCTCAAATGGTGCAGGAGTTTGAAATGAGTGACTTGGGTCAGCTTAGTTACTTTCTTGGGGTCGAATTCACTAAGACTGATGAGGGTATGTTGACGCATCAGTCTAGATACACATTGAATATGTTAACCAAATTTAACATGCTCCATTGCAACTCTGCTAATACTCCAACATAAGTGGGTTTGAAACTTGAGAAAGATCCTAAGGAGGTTATGTGTTTTTTCTAGGAAAAGCACCAATTTCCTAGAGCTCTACGAAGGAACCTATAGTGGCCCTATCCTCTTGCGAAGCAGAGTATATCGGTGCTTGTGAAGCCACTTGTTAGGCAGCATGGTTAGGTTCACTGATGAAGGAGCTGAAGATTGAAACAAAAGGGAAGGTCAGACTGCTTATTGACAACAAGTCAATTATTGACCTGACTAAACACCCTACATCACACGGTAGGAGCAAGCATATTGAGACGCGTTTTCACTTCATCAGGGAGCAGGTCGGAAAAGGAATGCATGAAGTGGTATACTGCAGGTCCAAAGACCAGATTGCAGATATACTCACCAAAGCGTTAAAAGGAGAACGCTTTCTAACACTTAGAAAGCAGATCGGAGTGGAGAAGGTGGAGATCGGAGCAAATCAGCAAAAAGGGGTAACGAAAACCTAGGGTTTTCGTCTCAGTGGGTAGATCGACTCAGAAAAAAGGGTTTTTCATGATTTTAATCGGTGAAAAATCGTTTCAAAACAAAAGGAAGGTTTTTTTTACCGATCTTTAATCGGTGGAAGTGGCGGAGGTTCGTCGGAGATGGAGTTTTTTCACCAGTCAATCGGTGAAAAAGAGGGTTTTTTGTCAAAAAAATTTGTTCTTTTACTGTTTTTTGTTTACAATCAGATTTTAGTTTATATAAAAGCTCGTATTCACTACATTTGCTAATAATGAAAAATATAGGAAGTATTCAGTACCTTTGCTTATTCTCTGTCCCTTATAATCTTCGTTGTTGAATCCGATGGGTGCTTCCAGTCGGTGTGAGGTGGTGTCGGTGTGACCTAGCAGAGACTTCGTCTCAGAGCATCTCACTCTAAAAGTTTTAGGTTTCTGGCATTCTCTCTCTAAGCCACGTGACTTGTGTTGTTTTTTAAAATCGAAGATATTTCGTATGCGATTTTACGTTTGTGCCCCTCTTTTTGTTTATATCCATTTCATAACTGCTGCTTTCTTATCTGAACAAAAATTTCTTGGAGCAAAGTAATAGGGTATGCCACAATTCCAGCTACTGCCTACAAAAAAGATTTTTCCCTAATTGAAAATTTGATTTAAGACCCAAACACGTTTTCTACTCAATCTCCTTCCACACATTAAACACACAACGTGGCAAATATTTAAGTAAGAAGCTGGTACAGACGTGGCCTCACCGTTTGCCAAATCATTAAAAAGTTGACGCTGTCCATTTTTAAAGACTATTTTTACATGTTTTAATACTACGAGAACTAAATGTCATCAAAGTTTTGAACAGGACTAAAACCAAAAATCAATGATACTTAAAAGACTAAAAACATATTTAACCTTAGATTATATAATTTATAATTATATTTCAAATTTTATGATATAAAATTATATGTTTCAGGTACAAGTTAAGGTTAGTCGTTCGGTCTTTGATGTTTCATACGTAATCTAAGTTTTGTCTCGCAAGAAATTTCACATATACATTCAAACCGCTTGAATAATACCTCTCGAATGTATTTTGATGTCAAAGTTAAATCAATTTATATAAATAAGAATAAATGTTGTTATTAATGTATAACATATTATTTTACTTTACATTTTATTTACAGATTTTTGTGATGAATTTTTAATGAAAATAAGTTTAACTACGATGGAAACATGAATAATTATATTTTAATATTAAGTTAATCAATTATAGACTTAATTTAATTTGATATTATTTAGACAGATCGATCTTATATATGATTGAACTGTTTCTGATTGTCCTGACACAACGTATTGTCATCTGAATAGTTTGGTTGGTCATCTAGTTTGATTTGATGTACAGTGTTTCTATGGTACACAATATTTAAAAAGAAAAAAAAAATTGAAATGTTAAAGAAACGAGGAAATTACTTGGTTTTACATAATGGGAGGTGGAAGAATATGCGAGAGTTGATGTGTCTAAGTCCCTTCGGGTGCAGGCTGTTTCTTCCTGCACCATCAATTTTTCTTTCCTGCATAAAATGTGAATTTTTTCTTTTCGAAACATAATAAACTAGTTTTGGAAATATATTTTTGGAATATATTTATCAATTTCAGATATATCTTTATGGAAAAACCACACATATTTCAGATCAAAGTTAGAGTCTGTATTTTCGTGATGGAGAATAGAAAAAAAATGGTGGGATGAAGGAAAATGCAAGGCTTCAGATTTGGCAATTGAACTCTGGCCCATCTGTTTTAACATATCATATCGTAGAAACTAAAATGTACATTTTTTTTCATTTAAACTAGATTTTTCTTTTATTTTAAAAATATGTCTTCATTCTCAACATGAGTTCGAGTACTCTATTTTTTTTAAGTAAAAATAAACCTTATATTCAATATCATGTTATGGATTAAAATATATAATTTAGATTTAATATTTGTTTCAGTTATGGAATCCGGTCTTTCAATGTTCACTGAAGATCTCATTCGTAATACCGAACAGTCGTGACCTACAAAAGAAACTCCAACGTTCAAGTCAGATAGAACTCGGGAAAGTCAAAATGAATGTGATGAGATAAAAAGTAGTTTTATCTGATCATTAACACTGTATTTATAGGTATAATTCTCAACAGTTAGCATTAACTGTTCATAAATTGCTAATATTTGTTGCTTTCAATCATTTTATTAGCATTTCACGTGTTAGGATCCTAAATTGTCAAATTCAATTTCACATAATTATCTCAAACTATTATGCTTTAGTAAACATTGTGATTTTTTTTAACCATATATATATATTATGATAAATTTTTGTATGAGTGAAATTGAGAACTTCAATTATATTCTCGAACAATTTGAAATAAGAGGAATATGAGTTCAAAATAAATTATGTATTCGATTTAGAGCACGTAAGTTTTAATTAGATATCTTTGTCAACTATATTGTTATTTACAAAAGGCCTCTCATTTCCACTTATGTTTTAAATCGTTTATATTTAAATCTCTCCGGATTTTTTTTTAATTCTTTTGTTAATTTTTCTATCATGGAAACAATAACATAAGGTTATTTTATTATTAATAGTTTTGAAAAACAACAAAATTAAAGATAAAAATAAAAAAGGATAAATAGTTAAGAGCACTAATATACAGAAATTAAATTATAGGAATATATAATATTATAAAGGTTTAATTATGTTTTAACTCTATCCTTTCAGATGTGTTCGTTTTAAATTATTTTGGTATATTCAATTTTAAATTTTTTTAATTTAATTAGATTTTTTTTCATTAAATATCCCTCTTAATTAGATGATACGATTCTGAGAGTTATTTTCTCCATCATCACACAGTGTTTCTTGTACTTTTCCATTTTTTTTTACTCTTCAATAATATTTTTTACCCTTCTCCATTTCTTATATTATAGTTTTTATCACTTATTTTAGTGACTTTAACTTCTCTTTTTTTATTACAACTTATTAATAAATCATCAACCTGGTCTGTAATTTTGTATCTAGAAAATCTTTAACCATCTTTTCACAGACAAAAGAATTGATAAAGAATTTTTCACAAGTTAGACACATTCAACTACATTATAGTATAGATTAATTATGAGAAAATTATATGTTAACAATGTGATTCTTTTTAACAAAAAATTATAAATTATTTGTATAATTTTATACGTAAGTATTTTTGTTATAGGCTTGTCTAAATTACTTGATATATATATATATATATATATATATATATATATATATATATATATATATATATATATATATATATATATATTATCTTTTATAAAAGACAATACACAAGAGTGAATTCTTTGTGTCTCTTTTCTCTCTTATTTATCTCTGTTCTATTATCTATAAATTTCACACGCTATGAATATTGTTTGACAATGCTTTTTAAAAATATTCTTCCACAAAGAGATAAATTATACTTATTTTAGTTTTAATTTTCGTTCAGATAAAATTATCAAGATTAATAAATATATTTAAGATATTGTTGACTTTAACACTAAAAACTGTATCACAATTTTTTTCATTAAACAAATACATTAGAAATTGGAAAAACAAAATATATTTAAATTACCCATTGATTCCTAAGTGATGTGTGCTGTTATTAAGGGTATTGCAACAAAGATTAGAATTAATTGTTCACACTGTTCTTAGATTAAACATATTGAAAGTATTGAACACATAAAAGCTTTATTTTTATGTAGTTTTTGTTTTCTATTTTTTTCTTCTTTTGTAGGACCATTAAGACATCAGAAAAGCTAAATTTTTCTTCCCTTAAATATTGAGGCTTGGAAAATTAGTTGATGTCTTCTTATCTGTATAGGACAGTGTACTTTCTCTCTTTCTTGTCACGTCACATTTTCATGCAACAAAAACCAGTTATCATATGTACCTTTACAAATCCAGAGTCATAAAAGTTATTTTTATCTTCATTATTTTGATTTATGAGGTCTAGGTTAATTCTTCTTCTTCATTCTCTCTTCTAATTTTAAGTTTAAGTAAAAAAATTTCTTTTACTTTACACTTATTACTTTTTGTCGACTTGAGAACTTATTTACATAAAGATACTTTGATAAGAATTGAACAATACTAATAATAAATGTGAATTAAATGTAATCAGCCTAATAAAATATTTTAAACATATATTTATATATTTCAAAACGAGTTTTAAATTAATATTAATTTAATTACAATCCAATTAGTATAATGGTATTAAGATTTAATGTAATTATCTTTAATATTAACTTTTGTTTAAAGTCAGCTATTCAGTTTTCTGAGAGAACTGTCTAATTTTGAACTAACAAAATGATCATATTATACTTTTATTAATCAAAATCATAAAAATATGTTTGGTTTTGAACTATCATAATTATAAGAAAATTATAATAACTATTTATTATAGGCATATATAAGTGAATAATACAATAAACTCATTCTAAAGACACATACCCAATAAATCAACCCGAGACAATATAAAGACACCACTCTGGAATTTTTTGCAAGATAAAAGTGAAGTATGAAAGAAAAAAATTTCTTTATTGACGTTTCAATGGAGGATTCAATGGTCATTTGTGGAATGCACCTCAACAAAAAAGGTGGAGGAATTTACGTGAGAAAAGAGTACAATATCACAAACTACGTTAAGGTTATGTTATATGTAGACCTGGCAAATAGGTTTTTATAATAGATTCTGGTCTTAATCCATGTGGGTTGGGACCAAAAAAGTCCACATAGTCAAAAAAAATCCTTTATTAAAAAAGTCTTCAGGGCTAAAAAACCCCAAAGCCCAGTGGGTCAGGACCAGTCCATGAGCTTTCTTTTTTACAAAAAAAAATAAATATCCAACAATAAATTATATTTTTGCAGAGAAAAGAAACATTTATTTGAAGTGTTATAACTTGAAAAATTTAAATTATAGTTTTCATATTTAACTTTTCTATTGGTGAATCTTTTCTGCAATCGTATGGACATGATAGAGAAAGAGAGAAAATAAAACAAATAATATTTTAAAACAATAAAAAAATAGATTCACAGAACTAAAAAACATTTTATTCTAATTGTTAACAATTATATCATACAACATATACTGGATATAGCCAAATCGAAAGAAGCATCTAATTTTAATCTTTTAAAAGATGATGAGACATAGGAGGAAACATTTTGTACCGTTTCAATTAAAAGTAATTTTAATTGAAAAGTATTGTTCAACAAATAATAATAAGTTGCAAGAGAAAATGAAAGTACTATTGAAATAATTAACATGTCTCGAGATTTAGTATGTTAATACTATTGGAACCGCCATAGACTTTTGTTCTCTGTATTTTGCGTCAAACACAGTAATTTCTATGATAACATCCATTTATCGTTTTACTGTTTAAACCCACTACTGTTATGCTTACTTTTACGTTTTCATTAGTACTTGTACACAAAGTCCTATCGCAATTATATATGCATGTGTTTACCTTTTTTTTATAATAATAAAACATAACAAAATTATAATTATAAAAATAAATATAAATAACTTTTGTAGATAGTTATAAAACAGTCATTTAAAGGATAACATTGAAAAAAAAAATTTAAACAACAAAAAGAGGAATATCTTTAGATAAAGAAGCTTACTATTCCATTATATTATAAATCTTTAAATATTGTTATCTTTATCAAACAGTTTACTACTTATTAAAAATATAAATATTTAAAGGTGATAAAGAAAACTGTTCACTTTTATATTTGTTGAACCCTCCAAAATATAATGGAAAAGAGAAAAAAAAAAGTGCGCTTTCAAAATAAATGAGAGAGAAATTACAAAAGATTATGCATATATAAATTATATTATTTTTAAAATTTAATTTAAAGTTTTGAAATGAGGTTAAAATTTAATTAAAATGTTGGAGTGGGCTAAACCCACTTTAATCCTGACCTTAATTCACTTGAGAGAGGATTTTGGGGATTGAGACTTTTTTCTGGCCTCCTACTTAAGGAGCTTTTTAAAATAGGACTTTTTCAATAGTTGGTTGGGGCTGACCTGGAATCATGGGTAAAAATAACACCTCTATATCACTATGTTTGCTAATCAATGGATATTCAAGTCTTCAATATAGAAAAATATATATATATATTGACTAAAGAAGTCAAAATCAACACCTTGTAAAGCCAAAGACATTAAAGAAAAGTGCTTCATATCAAACAAATCATATTTCATCTTTATTCATCATGCACTTTGAATAATTTCAATATTAGGATTCCACTAAAAAATATTTCAAGTTTTTACTATATTAGTATTCAACTATTCAGAAATTTCATGTGATTGAGTGGAATATATATAATTGACATATGTCCTAAATTTTATTTTGTATGCTTTATTTCTTTTTCACATGTAAGTATTCTTTTGAGAGGGTGCTTTTAAAAACTTGGATTTAACACTTTCACGATAAAGTGAAGTTTTTTCCTTTTTCTTTTTCTTTTGCCTGCTTTAAAATGATTACGTGGGATGTTAATGGAACGGATATAAGTAATAGTTCTTTGTTATCTTCTTCGTATAGGATAAATATTTGTTAGTCATTCTCATGTAAGTATGGATACCCATTACGTGAGTACTACATATCTTTTTAATATTGGTGAACACTTACAGATATTTATAAAAGAAATTTTAAAAATATTTAACAAGATATTTTAACCATAAAAATCTATAAAACAATTATATAAAAATGATATGGAGTTATAAAAAATGGTATAGTTATGTAAATCTAAAAAAATCTATATAAAAAATTTAAAAAATATCTATATAAAACCGAATTTTAAATATTCAATCAAATATAACAACGTCTATATAAATTCAAATATAATATAATATATTACTATCATAATTTTCCATTAAAAATCTAAATAAACTCAAATGTTCAAATAAAATTACAAAAATAATTATTAAATTTCGTTATTTACTTTTATATATATATATATATATATATATATATATATATATATATATATATATTGAGAGAGAGATTTTGGTACACATGTACAAATAGTATGATACTTGTACCTGTCACCTTAACATGCAGTTATATAAAATATAAATATTCATGCCGGTATCTATTTATAATATTCATTCCTATCTATTGCAGATTTTATTTACTAATACTCATAAATACAAATTTTTTTAACATCTTAATTAAGTGACAGAAAGTGTTGATTCTCATACACTAAAGTTCATTCTAGTACTCCTTATTGCTAATTCTAACATATTAACATGTGAAAAATGTATTTTTGTGGTACACGTTGATGGAATATTATCTCTTAATCCATTACAAGAAAGACTCCAGAAGGATTTGTATGAAGCTTAAACACAAAAAAGTATGAAGATCTTAGCTTATAATTGACTTGTGAAATAGTTTTGAGTTATTGTAGTTTTCTTTTAAATCTTGTAAGTTCGATGAGTGAGCCCTTGGTCATTGGGTAACAAGTGTCGTGAGGCGAATGCTTGCTAGGCGTCAATTGCATCGTTGGATGATGAGTTTGTTTTGTTTTTCTATTTTTGAATTCTAAGTTAGTTTTTAATCCTATGTATTTAGACTTTTGTTTAGAGTTTTTGTATTTAAGTGTATTTATATGTTTTTCAAATACAAACCGTAAACACCTTTGATTATATGAAATTGATTTTCATTTAAGAGAATATTATATCGATTCTTATTTGTAAAACATATATTCTTGTTATTAAATATTGATATCTTTAGCTGAATATTTTTTAACTTAGTAATATGTTAGATTATAAAGTCTACTATATACGTCCTATTATATGTTTTTATTTATTTATTTTATCTAATACTTATTTATTTTACAAAATGAAGGACATAGTCCTGTAAAATGAAATGGACAAACATGACATCACAACAGCGCCAATTTGCGAAGTCACAAAACGACACACTTACCAATTATGGAATGGCTCTATATCTATGTGTGAGGGAAAGAGATGGACACTTTACTAATAGCCCAGACCAGTGGAAACATTTAGTCTCGAACAAACCCTCAAACGAAGTGTCTCTATGCGAATGAGCTCACCATGGTCAGCCTCTGCAACGAGAGAAGGAAGCGCCACCGAAGCAGGGGGTCTGCCACTGCCTGCGTGAACAAGGAAGACAACATTTTGCGTGAACAAAACTTGGGCGAGGGAGACAACTATGGTTCGAAGCAACCAATTTGGGGGAATGCGTGGGCGAGGGTTTTCTGCGTGACGAGAGTATTTGGCTCGTCGAATGAAAATTGGGGGAGAGAAACCCAAGCTTTAGGTTTAATGAGTGAGCAACTTACCAACGGTCTCACACCCTCAGTAATGCCTTCGGTAAAATTAATTCACCCATGATCTTTAAGCCTCCGGTAATACTTAGCAAGTAATTTCCCTGTATGGGATTTTTTTCCCAGATTACATATTTTTATCATAAAAAGTTATGTAGGAAGAATGTAAAGGATTTACACATTAATTATTATTAATAATTAATAATAATAACAATAATAATAATAAATAATAATAATAATAAATAGCAATAATAATAATAATAATAAATAACAATAATAATAATAATAACAACTATTATTATTATTTCAATTTACTAAATTATACATTTTAATAATTAATTTTTTTTCTCCTTATAAACATTTATACAATTAAATATAACATTAAAAATTATTATTTTATATCACTTTTATAACTAGGTATTTTAGTAATTTTTAATTTTTACCAATTAAACAATTTTTTTATCTATTACATGAATCAAATCCTACACTAATTTTCACAAACTTTATTTCTAAATTCATTCTCAATTACTTCAAAATCCATCAAACAAACAACAAAAATTTACCCTCAAATCTATTCAATCATTCTCCCCAAATCATCTCATGTGAACAAAGCATTCATGCTTTGGAACATCTTCTATATAAATATCTTAAATTTAAATTGTAGACAGGGTGAGAAATATTTATTGGAGTATTTTAATAAGATAAAAAAAATTAAAATATATCTACATCTTTCATTTATATCATTAAAATTAATTTGTCAAAACCCACATAAATCACCAATATGTTTTAAAAGGATTATGATTAAATTAGTTTTCTAAAATCTAATTTATACACGTTAAATAATTACGTCAACTCAATCTTCAAAAAGTTAATATTTAGTTTTAAACATACTTAATGAAGATAGGTTGAACTTCCTTTTCTTCTAGTTAGAACTAAATGTGACGTGCACCAAATTTAAAGAGGAAATGAACACACTAATTTAAAATTGATAATAATTGTACCTGATATATCTTAGCATTAATTATTATTTGATTATTTTAACTTAGATTTTAACTCTTCATTTTGGCATTGGTAAATATGGTCCCCTCTCAACCCTAACTTTATGTATTAACACAAAGAATAAGGACCACACTTTACTTTTATTCATAAAGTTAGGGTTTGTAAGGTTAGGTTTGTAGTATAGTTTGCATTAAAAATTTGGAAGACTTTTGTCATTCATCATACTAATATGGTTGAGTTTTGTTTCTCATTATTAATTGTTTTTGTTTGGAGTTATGAGAAAGTCGGCATGTTAGGTTTTGCAAATAATTTTCATTTCAGAATTTTATAAACATTTTGCAAACTAAATTTGAGGAATCTTTGCATAATATCTTTCTGATTCGATTTTAGGATCTGTTTTAGTTTCAGAAATTGAGCTTGAGATTCACTTAGAGGATGAAATTCTCATTTTATATACACAATTTTTATTTATATATAATTCTGGTGTAAACAATTATTATTAATTTTTTATCTTTTATAATATAATTATTAATTAATTTTAAAAAAAATATAATTATTAACTAATTTTTTAAAAGTAATCACTACTTTAAAATATTTGGAATAAAACTGACATTTTTTTTTTATTTTGTTTATAGTTTATATTGCTAATATTAAGATATTTTTTATTGTTTTTATAATTCTTCTCTTATATATTAATTTAATTAATTTACATATAGTATTAACTTAATTAATTTTTATATATTATCAACTTAATTAATTTATATATACCATTAACTTATAATATAATATAAATATTTAAAAAATCCAAATACAACGCCTATGTTTACGCTAATACCTTATTAATAAGAAGGATATAAAAATCTATAAATATAACTCTTCAACAAAACTAAGAGAGAGAACATTCAATGTTTTTAACTTTTTGCTAAAACATTTTCAAATGTCAAATTTATTTTTTTAATCTGCAAATTAAAGTATTTAATAAAATAATGTCACAATTAATCATTGCGTCTTACGTAAATTGAGTCAATAAATTTTTTTTTTAATTTTTTCTGGCAAGTGAACGGGGTAAGTTGAGAATCCCAGTCGAAAATAATGTGTAACAATTGTAATTATTTTATTTATACTTTTTCACATAAACATGAAGAACTTCTTATATTTTTCATATTACTTTACACTATGTTTTAAGATTCCAATATCATATGAAAATAATAAATATTCCCTGTGGTTTCAATTTTGTCTTTGTTTTTAAATCTCATATTATGAAAAAAAAAAATACTATTTATTATTTATTGTTCTTTTTGTACCTGGTAAAGATAAATTAGCTGGATTCATATGCAGCCCCTTGGTTTCACTATGTTCTGGTGGTACATGCAGCCCCTTGATTTGCAGCCTCTGTTTGGTTTTCCTTTTAAAATTTCGTATTATTTCTTATTGTTATTATTTATTTATTAAAACCAAACAACAAAAAACACTAAATGCATGGGAGAAATTGGAGACAAAAAATAAAATATAAAAAATAAACCATGCTTTGCACGCAGATCGCAAGGTGAACCAAAAAATAAGTAACCATTCCCACGAGGGATAGCCACCATCACTAAAAAGAAAGAAAACCACAAATATTTAGTATTTTTAAATAATTAAACATCAAATAATTGATAAAAAAAATTATTTAATTTGTATATGTTATTCCATTACCTTGTTAATTATTTTAACTAATCCATGAAACATTTTCAAATTTCCCATTTTGTACATCAACTTTTTTTTGTCATAACAAATTATATTATTACATGTCACTTAGAATGTGAGTTTAAGCCTAACTCAATCCTACAAAACTGGTTTGTAAAAAGTGAGATTTGCACCTCATTTATATATTGTAATTTGGCCTTATTATTTCTAGTCGGTGTGAGACTTCCAACACACTTCCTTCACGTCGAGGTATAAACATCTCCTAAAAATTAGATGGTTTAATAAGGGCCTGACAACGAATGAAATAATAATGTTTAAGAAAGAATAGATATCGCTAAAATAGACTTTAATGACTGTTCTAATATCACATTAAAAAGTGAGTTTAAGCATAATTTTTCATAACAAATTATATTATTACATGTCACTTACTTATCTTAATAATAAAATATATTTAATAGATACCATATCTTAACACTGAAAATTGTGTAAGCCACAAGAATGAGTTAAATAGAGATGGCACGTCTTTTATTTGGAAAAAATAATAATCAGTTATTCAAAATAAATACCAATCGTATATCTAAGTAGGAGATATTTAAAATCGCATGAAATTTTAACTACTAATTTTTTTCTGAATAAATACATATATTTGTGGTTAATTATCATTTATTTTATATAAATCAATATTAAATTTTAACACTTGGTAGGTCTAAAAATAATGAAATAATCGTTTTGTCATATTACTAAAATATACTTTTATATGACGTGTTTGAAAAAGTAAATCAAAATTTTATCATCATTGCAAGAATATGATTAAAAAAAATAATATGTGAATACTATCTAGAAATTTCCTGCATCTTCTTATCTCTGTGGAGATTAATAGAGGCCTATTAAATTATAATACAACCAAAATAGCTGAAATTAATAAGAAGTAATCAAATAAAAAATTTTTGTGGATATAAAAACACCTTATTTATGGAGCTAAAAGCTTTAGTATCATGCTTCTCTTTAAATATATAATTGTATGTAATGTAAAAGAAATCAATGTAATATCTATGTTGATTAGGATGGAAAAAAATCTCTATATGTGTAATAAAATCTGTCATGAGTAGTTATTTATAGATATTTATTATCCGCAAATAATTAGTAGTAAGTTTTTTAATATCTACTTCTAAGCGAATCAGATACATGTATTAAATTATCTGTCATGCAAATATATGTTATTTGCAATAAAAAATAAAAAATATTAATTTTTATTTTTTTAAATTAAATTTAATTAAAAATAAAATTAATTTTTATTTTATTAGATTAAATTTAATTAAAATTAAATTTTAATTTATACTTAATTTACTTTATATTATATTATATATTTTTTGTATTTTATTTAAAATTTATTTAACAAATATATAAAATATATTTTTTTAATCTTTTATGAGTATCCATATGTATCCGCGAGTTTTAAAAACTTACGAATATTTTATAAACGGTGCCAGTAACAGTCTAATTGTGGATTCACAAATATTTTATAAGCGAATATATGTGTGAGTAACAAATAAATTGCTGGTCAGATTTTTTTTTTTGTGGTAATCACTATTCGTATATGATCAATTCCATTGTTATCTCCAATGTTGACATTGTACACACCATACTTGTACCTTAAAAAATATTATTACGAGTTTTCATAATATATTAATACGTATATGAATGGTCCAAATCAGATTTAATCCATATATATTAATAGTACATTTTATTATTATCAATGGATCCAATGGAACACCAACTGTATTATAAGCTTTCGTTGTCGTTTCCTTTATCGTAAAGTACATTAACAATTACAACAACTAACTACGTAAGAACATGCAATGTTTCCGAAATATGTTGAGTAGGATTTGATTTGACCTTTTTGATTTGAGTATCAAAATTTATTAGATAAAGATAAAACCTATTTAATGTTTTATCGAAGGAGTTACTCTATGATCACTAACTGAAAGATATTTCTAATATTCTCAAAGCTAAAAACATATAGTCGAAAGTGATGTTAAAAGAATAATTTTAACACTTTAACTTTTAGTAACCTATATCAGAAAATATAATAATAAAAACATAAATTTAATCTCTTGGCTAACTGAAAATGCAAAAGAATGATTTTTTTAAAAGAATTTAAAATTAATATAAACATCAATATACAGTAGAAAATAATATTTCCTTTATTGGTAGTATAAACTGCATAAAAATCTTAACGTCTTACCCAAAAATAATAATTTGAAACACAGAATCTATTGTGTGGTTTTAATACGACAAAAATATAAAAATGTTCCTTGCATGATTTTGGGATTGAAAATTCAAAAATGTTGACAAAGTATAAATTTTAGACTTATGTTTTTATATTTGCTTGCATAATTGTATCATATATTTTCTTGCATTATTTTAGAATATAAAAACTCACATGATAACAAAAAGGAAAAGTAATACGCGTGAGTAAAAGGCTGAAGAGACGTGAACAATTTGAACATTGTCAAATTTTCTCACAGATTCTTTAAATTATGCGTTATATTTTCTCTTTTTATAAAGGTTTTTTCTTTTTTTTTTTTGAAAAAACAAATCTTACATTAATAACTTTTTGACAAAAATACTATTTGTTGTATTGTTTATAAATAATAAGTGTTACGCTATCTTGAATAATTTATTGAATAATTGATATAAAAGAATTCGAAATGGAAAAATCAACACATCAAAGAGATTAAATTAGGATTTATACAACAAATTGAAATTTCAAAGAGAAATATAATTTGAAAATGACTTAAAGAGAAAAACATGTTATAAGAAAAGAAAAACAACTTATTAAAAAGGTGACTTTCACGCACTATAAGAAAAAAAAAACATATTTATTGATAGATAAACTTTGTTAATAATCACCAAATATAAATATAATTGCTAAATCAAAGTTATGTATTATTTACCCATAAATTTGTTAACGATTTTTTTTTTAAAAAAAATCTGTATCAATAAATTTTAAATTATTAAATTATTAATAGATTTTATCATGACATACCAAAATCTAAAAATTTTAACATTAATTTTACCAATAAAATTTATTAATAATAAATATTATAAATGATTAACAAAGATTATCGACTAGTAAATATTTTTATAAATAATAAATTTTTTAATTTATCGGCAAATATTATTTCCAAATTTTCTTGTTGGTAGATAATTTAAATTATAAAATTTATAGATAAATTTTTTTACAAACTTTATTTGACTGATGATTTTTCTTTTTTATCAATAATTTGTTTTGAATAATTTAATATTCTTTTTACTAATAAAAAAGATAAAATGACTCAAGATAAATAAGAGAACATAACTTTTCTTAAGAAGGTAATAGTATAATTTGACTACAAATAGTATAAATTTTTTTAACATAACATTATTATATCAAATCGTTAAAAAATAATGACCTCATTAAATTATCTTTTTAGCATGTGTAAGAGTCTTGTATATTTTTTATTTAAAAGTCATTTGGGTTTTAAGTTAGGTTACCAGGTCATAAGGCTAAGGTCAGCAAAGCCTTAGGAGAGGGGAGCTTCTCCCTATTCTAACTCATTTTAACATAAGCCACCCTCTCTTTAAAACTCTCTTGTCATAAACTCTCCTTTGCCTTCTCTCTAGATTTCTGGAAAATTTAAGCGTTCAAACTTGATTCTGAAGGTGTTCAAGCGTTCACTGCATAGAGAGCTTCCTTTCTACCAAACATTTTCTTCTTTCCGATTGGTGAGTCATTTTTCCCCTTTTCTCCACTATTTCTAGCATCAAGGGCATGCAACTTTCCCGGTTTCACGTTCCTCATGCGTTTTTCCTTCCATTCTCTACCTATCTGAGTTCTAAGGGTTGTGTTCTATCACCTCTTTGGTGATTTGTAGGTTTTGTGAGTTCACTGTTGTGTGGGTACTATTAGGACATTTTCCAATTAGCTGTGCTTTGAGAAATCCAGGTAAGGGGAGCTAATTATTTTTGTATGAATTTATTTTATAAAAATATATGCATGTGAATGTTGAACTGGTGTGCTCTTGTGAAACTATTTTATGACTTTTATTGTATTGGGGTTATAACCGAAACTGTGAAATAGTGCATGTTGTGATGTGATGAATTTAATCTGTTTTGAATTAGTTTAATCTCTGGAGATGGTGTGCTCTGATTATTATTTGATTGGGATGAGTTTGTTGGCTGAAATTGATCTTGTTGGAAGGTCTGGAGTAAGGGTTTTGTAATAGTATATATATATATATATATATATATATATATATATATATATATATATATATATATATATATATATATGGGTATTAAATAAGTGTACAAGTATTGTTTCAGAGTATTGTGAGAGGGGGTAAAACATAAAAATTGGGCATTTGAGGTTTAGAGCACGACAAACTAGTTTAGGTAACTTAAATAAATTAATTAAAACTGGTTGAAAGCCTTTCTTTGTTGGTAGGATAGAGGGGACTTAAAAACCTGAGTTGGCACATCCCTGATCATAGAGCAGCCCTGACCTGATCCAGTCAGTTGTGACTAGTCATATGTGCTAGTACCGATGGTCTAGTCAGTTGTGACTAGTCATATGTGCTAGTACTGAAGGTGAGTCTGATGCGTTTAGACATCTGAACCTTCTCCGGTGACCAATTGGGTAGTGACGTGAGGTTGGGAGCAAGCATTCTGTGATAATGAATAATTTAGCAAGCAATTTCATAATTAAGAGAGCATGGTAAGTTATTTTGAGGCCATACGTATCATAATATTTTATATATATATATATATATATATATATATATATATATATATATTAGTTTAATATAATATAGGTATTTATATAGTTACGTAGGTTAATTAATTATATTAATATAATATAGTTTTATATGAAATAATAGATTCGTATAATATAATATTATAATATGAATCTTGGTTTAATATAAATTAAAAATGTTTCTTCAATGGTCTAATAGAAAATTTATAATAGAAGTATAGTTTAATATAACTATTATAATATAGCTGAAGGAAACAAGGTTTTATATGGCATTGGAAATAAATTGTAAAAGATTACAATATTGATTAACTTAGATTAAATTAGGGAGTAGTTATTTTTATAATTTGTGATTGGTGAGTAAGGTATTGTTGAGATTATGTATATGTTAATTGTGACAAAAAGTATATGATTACAAAGTGATGAAAGTATGATCTAAGTGGTAAGATAAGTTCCATCTGTGCAAAATCTCTTGGTGAGATTCTTAGTGTTTTACAATGAAAGTAGGAGCTCAGTCTTGGGGGTCTTCTTGACGCTCCAATGGTCTTTCTTCTCACGTAGAGAGGACTGAACCATGTGGTGAGGAGTAGTAGGAGGTCTTAGTCTTGGAGGCTTCCATCTTGCTCCAAGGCGCGGAACAGACTAACCTCGTGAGTGTGGCAGGGCGGGGGAGTCCAGGGCGGTGGAGCCCAAGGCGATAGAGCCTAAGTATCACAAGCCACCACGGGTGCATGACCCGCCATAGCTCGACTATCATTCTAAAGTCCGGATGAGTCAAGTCTAGTATTTTAAGGGAGAAACTCCAGTACTCCAAGTTTCCAAATTGTATTATTTAAGGATCACTGTAATCCTATTACTCTTAACTGCTTTCTAGTATTATTCATGGTGACGCCTTTATTATATTATATATCTTTATAATATAATTGGGATGTCACATGCATTATGAAACATGTCCTTACTTAAATTAAGAGTTTAAATATAACTTAAATTTAATTAAATTATTTTTGATAAAATTTACACACTTGTGTTATAGAAAATGTATTTAATTATTTTTTAACATCACATTGTTTAAACACCAATCTTTGCTTCTTTTACCATAAATGTTAAAATACAAATGCATACACTCATTTAAGGTAAAATAATTATTAGTCAACTTTTAATTTTAGCTATATGTATAATTATACATATAATAAAAAATGTTCTTATCATACGCATATTTTTAAAAACTTCAATTTAATAAATTTTATTTTTAATACATTATTTTCATTTTAAAATTTTTAAAGAAATATTTTTACTAAACTATTTTTTATGTTTCGATGTTATTTTTCCATTTAAGTCTTTATACACATATAAACTAATTATATTAAGTTTTTTCGTGAACCATATTAGATCAGTTACCTTTTAAAAATAATTTAACCACTTATTAATTTTTTTCTAAAGAAAATAATAATATTTCCATTTTTTTATAATACTAAACTTATTTATTATTTATTGTTGGAAGCTCTGTGACTATGAACATTTCAATCTTTTGCTGTGGAAGACAATGAATAGAGAAAGCAACTCATATTCAAAGTTGCATATCCTACATGTAATTATTTCTACCGTCAACGGCGAAGGGCTGCGAATCAACAATCAAAGTCATGATGTTTACATCAATCTTCTCATGTTTGAATCGAAAATTATTTCAAATTGTAAATAAATAGTACCTTCCACTTTCATAAAAATAAATTATGATTTTATCATTAAAAGATGAGATAAGTGAAAAGGAAAAAATATATTTAAATTATCTTAGATTTAAATTTAAATTTCTAAATGATATAGATTAATGGACGAGGTAAGTACTTAATTTTTTTACAAATTTGAAAAATTAAAATAGTATTAGTTTTTTTAAATATTAAAATTAGGTAAATGAAAACCTCAAAGTAATATTATAAACCTTAGTTTTTAGGTTTGATCATGAGATAAGTTCTCAGTAAACTCGAACTATAGTGTTATATATTTAATATAGTTTTTTTCTTCCTTCTGTCCAGCAAAGCTTACTATATTTTGAGAATTAGAAAACTATTTTATGTTGAAAAAAAAATCCTTTAAACAAGTTAGCAACTAAGTTTACATTTAAATAGTAGGTTAAAATAAAATTAATAAAATAATGACAATGATATAAATGTTTTTGGCCTAAATTTTAAATACTTTTAAATGATTTGACAAACAATATTAAAGTTAAATAACTTTTAACATATTTTAATTTTAAGATGACTTAATTAATTAAAGTTTGCGTCCATATATATATATATATATATATATATATATATATATATATATATATATATATATATATATAATTTTATCTTGTTTTTAATTTAATTAATATATATTATAATTAATTAAGTTTAAACCCCTGTTATTTCCATAATGATAGACAATTTTCCTACCATCTTTGACAGGATAGACAACAAAACGAATAAATAGTAAAGCCAAAAATTATGTATGAACACGTGATAGTGAATTACCACAATAAAAATAAAAATCAAAGTGAATATATTTTGCAATTCTACAAGATACTTTCTTTACTATAATTAGGCTTTAATGTCATCTTATAGACGTTAGATTAGAAAACATCTAAGGTAAATTATGGACCGGTAGTATTTTTGTAAATAAATTGGACATAGACATTAGTTTGAAGGGTCCCGACGTCTATAATATTATAGATGTCGAGGCCCTTACTAACTGACGTCTATATGTTTGACAAGTAGGTGAAAAGTCATTTCTTTCCGTCATATAGACATTAGTTAGGAGGGGCACCGATGTCTATAATATTATAGACGTCAAGGGCCTTCCGACCGACGTCTATATGTCTGACAGATAGGTAAAAAGTCATTTTTTTTCCGCCATCTAGACGTCTGATCCCGCCACCCTGACGTTTATATGCTATTATAGACGTCAGCTCCCCCTACAACTAGAGATGGCAACGGGTCGAGTCGGACACGAATAGTGCCTACCCGTAATTCGACCCATCGGATAAAAATGTACCCGCCACTCAACCCGCTACCCGTGGGGGTACACGTTTAGCAAATACTTGCGGGTATTTTAAAACCCACGGGTACTCGCAGATACTAAAAAAAAAAAAATTATACATTTTAAAATAAAATTTAAATAAAATTACAATATATATATATATATATATATATATATATAAATTAAATTAAAATTTAATTTTAATTAAATTGAACCTAATAAAATATAATTTTATTTTATTTTTAATTAAATTTAATTAAAAAATATATAAATTAATTGTTTTTATTATTTTTTGCGGATAATGGGTACCTGCGGGTCGAGTAGTATACTACCCGTACCCGACCCATTTAGAAGCGAGTATTAAAATACCCGCTACCCGTTACCCGCGGGTAGTAAATATTCGCGGATAGTAACTACCCGCCGCGGGTTTTACCCGCGGATACCCGTGCCCATAGATTTTTTTGCCATCCCTACCTACAACTGACGTCTATATATACCACGAATATTAATTTTTAAATCGAATGGACGTCACATTAGTGAGGTCTCCAATGAATATTCAAGAATAGACGTCAGTCTCTAGGACAACCGATGTCTTATTTGCTGTTAAATAAGATATTGTGAACCAGCAATTACGCGTACTTCATCGTCTTCCATCGTCTTTTCTCTCCGTGACATTGCATTTCCATGTGAGTTTTATCTCTTTTGAACCGTTTAAACTTACTTTTACTCCGATTAAAGTAGTCTTTGTTGTATAATCTTCCTGTTTGAACCAATTAAAATGAGTTTTCGTTGTGTTTTGGTGCAGTTTTTCTCGTGTCTTTGGGTAACATGGTGCACCTTCTCCCTTTGCTAGTTTCCTCGTAAGAAAAGTTTGCGCCTTTTGGTTATCTTATGGTATTTCAACCTAAAGCCGGACCTGGGTCCTTGCCTTGTTTTCATGTTGCCGTATTCTTTTTCTTTGGCGGTTGGAATCGAACTAGGCAATGACCCAGGTTTGGTTTTGGGTTGAAATGCCATAAGAGATCCAAATGACGCAATTTTTTCTTACGAAAAAACTAGCAAATGAATGAGGTGTTACTACGCTACCCAAAAATACGAGCAAAACTGTATTAAAATACAACGAAAACTCAGTAGACGTCGATTAATACCATGTCCGACGTTTATAGTGCCCTTAGACGTTGGTCTGTGCCATGCTCGACATCTTGATAGTGCCCGTAGACGTCAGTTACTGCCATGTCCGACGTCTTCATAGACATCGGACATGACATTTAACTGACGTCTATAACTACGTCGATCCTGTAGAGTCTGACGTCCCATTAACGTCATCCATAAAGACATCGGGTCAAGATGTGACATTAAAAACCCGAAATAACATACATTTAAAGCCCTTTCTACATTAGTTTTGTTATCTCTTTGTTTTTTTCTTTTGCGTTAATAATATATTTTTACTCGATTATTTAGTGTTAATATATCCACAATCTTCTTGATCATTGATATCCAATAAATTAGTATATGGTTTGGATAGTCTCACATTCACATTCTTACATATAATTAATCTTTTTGTTAAGATCAATTTATTTAGTTTGTTCCTTTGTTATAAAGAAAAATTAAGAAAATAGTCAAAATAACCAAGATTGAAAAGTTTGTGAAAATAATAAATTTAATATACGTGGGTGCATCAACATATATAAATTTGTTAAAAATAAGACATTTAGACACCTTTATAGCTGGATGAAATGTTTAGGAAAGTCGTTCATGAGAATCTAAGAGGGAAAAATCCATTCCTTAACTCTGTTGTCTCTCATGTAATAATTTTTTGTATGGTCGCAAATGAAAAATATTTTTTAGGTTATAGTTGAAACTACAAAATCTCTTCACGAATAAGTTTATTTGTTGTAAGTTGTTTCTCAATAAATAATTGTTTAGACTTGTATAAAGGGAAGTTTGTCACTAAAGAATGTTTTTATGGAATGAACTAAATTATGATAAAACAAATAAATAAATATCTAAATATGACACAATGAGAATTTTGTAGCGACATTTTTGGTACTTATTTTTCATAGTTTGAGAATTTCGTTAATTCTTTTATAATGTAGGTAAAGTTGCGGGATAATGATATTTTAACAACTCTTTTTTAACAATTTTTTGACAACATGACATGTGTCACCATTTTATTGGTCTGTTTGAATTTATTCTAAAAAAATATTTGAAACGGACCAATCACAAACTGTCACATATGCATTGTCAAAATGTTGTAAAAAAAATTCTAAGATTACGTCACTTTAGAGATGAGATCTTGTCTCTATAGTAGAAAACTTCAACACATAATTGTTGGAACTAGTGATGAAGTTTGTTCATCTTGGTAGACAATGTTTATTGTTACCATGAGACAAAAGAACAAGAACAAAAGAAAAGAGAAAAATCAATCCAAGGGATATTTGTAATTATGACAAAAAAATTGAATCACTTCAAGGAAAACATATTGTCTTAGGAAAAGAGAAAAATTGTTCATCTTTCATTGCTCAAACAAATTCAATGTATAATGAAGACTTATTGACGCTTGTGATAGGAGATAAGTTACATATTTTGAAGTATAAATTGTGGGCTTTGGTAGTATACTTTTTATATGTACCCAAACTGATATTTTCTAAGCATAAATAAATATAATTTTTGGGATTGTAATTAATTTTAAATTTTTGATATATATTGGAAAAGAAAAACATTTGACTTATGTCTTGTAAGTCCTATTACAAGGATTGTTTTCTTTTCAATATTTATACATAAAAGTTCTCTGTAGTGAAAAGTCTCTGTAATAAAAGAATATTATAATAATTCTTTTTTAATTTTTAATAATTATCAAGTCTTGATCTATGAGCAAGAATATTATTATCCCATAAGTTTTTAAACAAAATCATGCCCGTTTCTTGAGTTTAGAATATGATTTGAAACTAGTATTATTTATAATTTTTTAAAATTAAATGAGAAAAGAAAAAAGTCCATGCTCTCGTTCATTAAACTATTTCACTCTCGAGTAAACTCACGATTTCTTAAACAAATACAACCTAGCTAATAGAAAACAACAGAGAATCCAAATTTAAAAAATCACGACCTTCACATTCATCCAACCATTTACTGTTTTGAGAAAACCAATATATTGTTTTTTTTTCCTCAACATTATACATTTAACTTTTTTATTAATAAATAATAATTAAAAATTGAATGGTCTAATGATACATAAATAATTTTTCAATGAATATTTATTGGTCATAAATGACACTTCGTTACTTGTTATCCGTCTTTTCATGCAAACAACTAGTTATAAATGACACTTAGTGATTCGTTATAAGTTTTTTTCATTCGAATAACATATCAATTAAGTATATTTATAAACAAACTATTTTTTTTCTTAAAAACTAACTTTTACATTTAGAAAATAAAAAAATTATATTATCTAAAAGATTAAATTCTAAATTTCTATGATGAAGAACCAAAAAATAATCCTATAGAATTAAAAGATTGGAAAATGTATAGTATGATATCCAAACAGAACGATTAACATTTAAGACCGGTCGGTCCATCTACTGTATTAACATTCATCAACACCAGGTCAAACCAGATTAAACAAGTGACGTAAACGATTAAAGGAGACAAAACACACGTCCCTCATTTCAGTACACAAAATATATAAGAAACAGAAAACATATTTAAAATTATTATTTTCCCACTAGAAATTTACATCATATGAAAAATTAAATACATATTTAAAACTTACAAGAATTCACTTTTTTGACTTCTAAAATTTTATCTAAACTTTTAGGGACTCATATGATTGCGCAATGGAAGGTGGAACATGCCCACACGGCTCAGATTAGCCGAAAACATTCTACTTTTGTTTCCATTGTTTTTTATCCCTTTCCATTATTTATTATTTATTTATATAAATTTATTATTTCTTTTTGGAGAGTTGTTTTGTTCATAAAATACAGCTAATGTGACGGTACCGTGGCCGTTCTAAACAACGAGCCTCGTACCTCGCATGGCCCTATAAAAGCCGTACCTCTCGTTCGAGCCCCGTTTTCATTAACTGAAACGGTCTCAAATTTTCTCTGCCAGCGAGGCAGAGAGAGAAACTAGAGCGAGAGGGTGTGAGCGAACAGAACCACACATATTCTTCTTCCGTCCGGGTAAGCGAGCGTCGCCGTCGTTCTCTTTCGAGGAGGTTTTTCCGATTTGTTTTCCGAAATGGTGGATCCGTACGTTCTTGGCTGGATTCTGTTTTCCTTTCTGAGTCTCTTCGCGCTCTACAGCCTCGCTTTAGGCGGAGAGAGTCGGAATCGCGCTTCGCCGCCGAAGCCAGTAAACAGGATCGAGTTGTCGGAAACCGTGACCACCTCCACGAGTGAATGCAGATCGGATAAACGCGACGGCGACGCTGACGTCATTATTGTCGGAGCTGGTGTAGCCGGCGCAGCTCTGGCGCACACTCTCGGAAAGGTAGATGTTGTTGATCCATTACCCTTGCATGTATTATTTGGACATGTATTTGGATGTTTTGGTGATTAATAACGAATATGAATACAGACACGACATGTATTATTTGGACAAATTATTTTGTTATTGCTTTTCTTGCGTTTATGTTTTTTTAAAATTTTGTATTTATTTGAGAGGACATAACCTTTTTCACCAATGAAGGTGTGAAGATGTATGTTCCATTCTCTCACTCTTGAGAAACGGTACAATTAGGATGTTACCTGTCGATTGTCATGTGCTTATAAGCATTTTGAAGATTTTATATAGGAGATTTTGAGTTTTTCTTTTCTAAGCATCGTAAGTATGAAGATATTCTAATTTAAAACAGGTTAGATGTTCAGTGCTTTTTTTTTTTGGAATAATATATTAGAATACACATTCAAAATTGATGTAGAATTTTATTTCGATAATATCTATGCGTAATAGTTATCGTTCCAGGTTATAGTGACAGTTGGAAAAACTTTGAAATCAATACTTCTATATAAAATATTTATATTTATATATATAATTAAGTTATTGACTTGTTTCTACTATTTGAAATCTTATTATTTTTGGATGAATAAATTCAACAATTGTTGGTATTAATTATGCATGTTTGGTTTATTATTATTTTTTTTTCGAAATATGAGATCAATCATTTTCTTCTGAGTTGTGTTTCTCAGTTTTGAGGATCCGGATCTATGATTTCTGTTGTTACATTATTGTGTTTTGGATATAAAATTGTGGTTAGGCCAGTACATCACGGTTTAAGGGAATTTCTACAATTGATGATCCTGTTGACACTCTTTGCATGTCTGGCTTGGTTATTATCCTCGTACCTTTTAAGTATACTGTATGCCAAGACCAGTGGAAAATTGAACTTCGTATGGGTCAAATTTGTTCGGCACTTGCCGTTTCTATTGTGTGTTGTGTTGTTTATCAGTGAGATTCAGGACACAGATAGATATGGGTATTGACTACAGAAATATTATGTTACAGGATGGGCGTCGAGTACATGTGATTGAAAGAGATCTCAGTGAGCCTGACCGTATTGTTGGAGAGTTGCTACAACCAGGTGGCTATCTCAAATTGGTTGAGCTGGGGCTTGAAGGTAACCTAAGTATTAATTTTATACACGTCGTTTAATGTACTCCTAGATTCTGTTTAGAAATGTTCTGAGCTTTTTTCTGCTGTGTTCAATTGCAGACTGTGTAGACAAAATTGATGCTCAGCAAGTATTTGGTTATGCCCTTTTCAAGGATGGGAAACATACTCGTCTCTCTTACCCCTTAGAGAAGTTTCACTCAGATGTCAGTGGCAGGAGCTTTCACAATGGTCGCTTTATTCAGAGGATGCGGGAAAAGGCTTCCACCCTTCCCAAGTATTCATTTCTTCCTTTCTGGTTGTTACAGAGTGGCAACTGCCTATGACTCTACCCCCAAGATTCTATTTTTGTAGCAAATGAAAAGTATTTGGGATCCTATTCTACTTAGAATCTGGTGGTTCCTATAGTGTTATCTAATCATGTTATATGAATCAGTAATTCTATCAGAACAGAACTCAGAAATGATATGTGAATTAATATGTGATTTTAGTTATTCAATTGAGGTAGAGGTATTTACGTGACATTTTTCTTTTTAAATATTCTGCAGCGTGCGATTAGAGCAAGGAACAGTCACTTCCCTAGTTGAAGAGAAGGGGACAATTAAAGGTGTGCAATATAAGAACAAAGATGGTCAGGAATTGACAACATTTGCACCTCTTACCATTGTTTGTGATGGCTGCTTCTCAAACTTACGCCGTTCTCTCTGTAATCCTAAGGTCCTTTCTCCTTAATCCTAATATCAGATCCCTCAACTTCCTATAAACTGACCAATAACAATACCGAAAAAGATTATTTGCTATAATTTATTCAGATTAGTTTTTTGGTTCACATTATTCAGACTTTTTTTCTTACTAAGTTTTTATTCATCCCCTTGCTTGTAAGAGGAAATACGCAGAATTCTGAATTACTAGTAAAGTAAAAATACTTTACATTTTTACACTCATTTGACATATTATTTGCCATTCTCCTTACAGAAAAACATGTTAAATGAATGTAAGTATATCAAATTATCATTATCTATACTAATATTTTATATTGCTGTATTTGCAGGTGGATGTTCCCTCATGTTTTGTTGGCTTACTTTTAGAGAACTGCGAGCTTCCATGCGCAAATCATGGCCACGTTATACTGGGAGACCCTTCACCCATTCTATTCTATCGTATAAGTAGTACAGAGATTCGCTGTCTGGTCGATGTACCTGGTAAGAAGGTTCCTTCTATTTCAAACGGTGAAATGGAAAAGTATTTGAAGACAACGGTAGCTCCACAGGTACTGTACCCATCTATGATCTCAGTTCTATAAAATGTCTTTTATTCTTTGCATGTATGTCATTAAATTTTCATCATGTAGAATCTTGTTCACTTTTATTGGCCTGTTTTTGACGATGAAATGACAAACTATTGCAGATTCCCCCTGAACTTTATGATGCCTTCGTAGCTGCTGTGGACAAGGGCAACATAAGGACAATGCCAAACAGAAGCATGCCGGCAGATCCTCTTCCTACACCTGGAGCCCTTCTGATGGGAGATGCATTCAACATGCGTCATCCACTAACCGGAGGCGGAATGACTGTAGCATTGTCTGATATTGTGGTGCTAAGAAATCTTCTAAGGCCCTTGCCTGACCTCAATGATGCACCCACACTTTGCAAGTACCTGGAATCCTTTTATACCTTGCGTAAGGTAATGTTAGCTTTACCCCAAACTCATTGACAATGTTAGTTCTTAATATTTGTTAAGAGGGAAGTTGAATCCTCTCTCATTCTTTTTCAAATCCACTAAACCAACCTTATAACTCTTAAAGTGTTAGTAGAGAAAGTTGAACTCTTCTACTTTCTTTCTAAACTCGCCAAACCAACTTTATAACTTCAAAGTGTTATATCTCCGCTTATAAATCTGACGTTTAGTCTTTAATTTGCAGCCTGTGGCATCCACCATAAATACATTAGCAGGTGCGCTTTACAAAGTATTTTGTGCATCCCCTGATCAGGCAAGGAAGGAAATGCGGCAAGCTTGCTTTGATTATCTAAGCCTTGGAGGCCTATTCTCTGAAGGACCTGTTTCCTTACTTTCTGGATTAAACCCTCGTCCCTTGAGTTTGGTTCTCCATTTCTTTGCCGTTGCAATATATGGTGTTGGCCGTTTATTATTACCGTTTCCTTCACCTAAGAGAATATGGATTGGGGCCCGATTAATATCTGTAAGTTTTAAAAGCTATTTTATACTCCCATTAACGCTTTCTCTACTATTAAAATTTCATGAAAAAATATTACAAAATTGTGGGTGAATTCTACTACTGAATTTATAATTTTTAATAAGTTTTATCTAACTAATAAAATAGAATAATGTGAAGTCTTATAGTTTTAGTCAAGTTTTAACGTCTGAAATTTTGTTTTGTTAGGGTGCATCTGGAATCATCTTCCCCATAATTAAGGCTGAAGGGATTCGGCAAATGTTTTTCCCTGCGACCGTTCCAGCTTATTACAGAGCTCCCCCGGTTGGACAATAGTGAATATGTTTTTGATGCATTACAGAAAATCAAGGTGCTCTCTAGATGAACAAGTTAGCTTTCTTTATCTTCCTTTTTTCGGAATTTGAGAGAAGGTTGAAGTTTGTTCGTAGTTCTTTAAGCATTTTGGTTTCTTTCGTGTGTATTCTTTGTAGTATGTTGTTACTCATACACTGTATAAGTGCATGTATGATATCTCTTTCCCTTTCAGCCGCACCCTAGAAATTAAACATTTTATTCATCCAAACTATTTTTTAAGCAAATGATTCTAATTATAATTTTCATTCTCATATCATCATTTACATTTAAATACGTATTTGCTCCAACATTTTCAAGAATTTTATATTTTTTATATTTAGTACATCACAAACTTTTTCTTAACTTTTATTACTTCAAATATTTATAGATTTTACATATTTTTTCTAAAATAATTTTTCATATTTTATCTTTACTATTATGTTAACTTTTCAAGTAATTTGTAAACACTTTTAGATGTTTCTTTTTATCATAATAACTTATTATCTTTTTTTTTTATGATAATATAACGACGAATATGAAAACCAAATAAAAAAAAAAGTGAACACCAAAAGCAAAGAAATATTCTTAGAGAGTGATATAAAATTTTATATCATCCATGCATAATTCCAATTTGTTTGCTTGGTATTTATTGATCGTGACATGCTGTTTAGGTGAGTTGCGATTGGTCTGACTACAGGCCGAAACACGTCATGGTTAGGAGTAATCATGCCTATAAACAAACAAGGAAGTCGTGTTTTAATGTCTTATTGACAAACTTATTAATTTGTCCTAAATAATCAAATTCAGATACTTGTAGTATAGTTATATAATATAAATATAAACATTACTAGAGATGTGTATAATTTAGAATCTAAAATACATGTATAAGATGAAGTGCGTTGATTTGAATAATAACAATAATAATAAAGGATAAATATAATGAAAATAGATGTATAGTTAAAAAAAATAATGACAAAGGTAGAGATTAATTCAAATAAATAAAAGATATTGTATTACCAAAGGAAGATGATTTAAATTCTGATTTAAATGTATTTTTTTTTTTTACATAAAATTATGTAACCAAGGTTTGATGAGTCTACATATTCACACTGTAATGCCTGTTAATGTTTTTGTATATATTTTTTTGGGTAATTTGATTGATCTCATTAAACTCTAAATTTATAATATTTGGTTCAAATTTTTCGATTATTAAACTCTAAATTTATAATATTTGGTTCAAATTTTTCGATTATTAAACTCTAAATTTATAATATTTACTTAGATCGTGTTTCTGGGTTAAATGTACAATAATTCATTTTGACTTACAATTTTAGCTCTCCAAGTTTGATCAGAGGCTCTTTAAATTCGCCCAAACGAAGACCTTCCTTTTAGGGTTGTTCGATACACTTAAAGCTTATTTAAGCAAGTAAAGTTTGTGCAACTGAGCTTAACAAGCAGCTGAACAAATGTCTCCACTTTTTCTTAAGCAAATATATTTATGATTTTATTTTATCTTGTTAAACAAAATTACAAGAAAAAAAAAAATCTTAATAGAAAAAAAAAACTCTTATAAAATTTAATAAAAAACCTAATAGAAGATGATTTAAAAGAATGACAAGTCATTCAAGTATAGGATCAAAAATAAAAATGTGTAACATTCATCTGTTGCAATATACAAATTCAATTTTATCTCTTACTTTTAACAAAGAAGTTAAGCTTTGATTTACCATTTCACCATTTATTTTATTTATATAGATTACGAACTTTTTATTTATATAGATTACGAACTTGTGCTTGGATGCACAATTTATCTTTTTGTTTATATATATATATATATATATATATATATATATATATATATATATATATATATATGATTAATTATTTTGATAATTCCTGTTTATATTGGATTTTTTAAATAGGTCTATTTTTTATTTTTTTTTTCTAAATTAGATTTTTAAAAGTGAAAATTCAATACGATTCGATCTCAGCCGTTAAATTGGTTTAATAGAATTTAAACGAAACTTGAGTTGTCACTGTGATTTGGAATCGTTGGCAGAGATGACGAATATTTGAAATTAAGAAATAAAAAGAAGGTTTTTGAAAATTAAATTTAAGAGATGTCGAAATTAGGGTCGATGAAAACGAAATTAGAAAGATATTGAAGATGGTTCAAGATTGGAGACATAACAATTTCAGGATTAACAGAATATTCTACATCACACCATCTTCGCATCATCTTGGACCACCATGGACAAATCATGACAATCATAACAAACTAATTTTAATTTCTCATTCAACTTTAGAGAATAAAATCTTCCTTAACTATTTTTTTTTACGGAATTATATATATATATGATTCATGCTAATTCTTTTATTAAATAAGATTAGTTTATTTTTTACATAAGAAAAACATGAAGAATATTCAATAATAAGAATATTTATGTAATGATTTAATATGATTATTTATTGACAATTTTTTTAATATAAAATTATTACATGATAATTTTTTATATTAATAAATCTATATTATTTTTTTAAAATAATATATAAAACTAAAATCTATTTTTTCTAAATTTAGTTTTATTATAAGACAAAATAATTAAAAATCATAAAAGGATATAATTAAAAATTAAAAAATAGTATAAAAAAGAATTAATATTTTAAGTATAAGTCAATCATTAATGACTTATTAAATGACCAAATAATTACAAATCATGAAAAAATAAAATTAAGAAGGAAAGAAATAAAATAGAAAAAATATCAATACTTCAAATATAAGTTATTCTTTAATAATCATTATATTACAAATACATTAGATAAAAAAAATTAATTATTGTTACAATATATAATAGCATAAAAAAAGAATTAATATATCAAAAATACATTACATAGAAACTTTTAGGAGAGTGGATCAAGGTCTTTTAGGGCAAAATGATGATTGAGAGTGAATATGAGATTCTTGATAGCACGTACATTGTTTCCTGTAATAGATTAGTACAAATAATATTGGACCTTTATTATATGAGAAGGATTACCACTAGCTGAATGAAAACCCATCTTGATATTAGACTCATGAGTCTGTTTGAATCCATACAAAGCTTTGCGAAGACGACAAACATGACTAGTGTTGAAAGAAAATCCTCGGCAAACAACTTCAATTAAGGTTGTTAGCTAGTGTATGGGACTATTTTGTAGAGATGACGATGGAGAGAATAATAAGTATGGTGATAGGTTTTACCAAAGGACTCAAAATCTCATAGAAATGCAGACCTTCAACTTGATTGTAACCGCGAGATACAAGGCAGGCCTTCCTTCGTTGAAGATTGCCATCGTTGAAGTTACTTCTGTTACTCTCTATTCTCTCTCTGACCATCTTTCTGTTAGGGTTCTGCATTACCATGGACATGAAGAACGTTTGTTTTTAGAAGTTGTTGTTCGTCTCTTTGAATACTGGTTATTGTAATTTTTTTTCGGTTGTTCATTCTGAGTATACACTTTTCAATTACAAAATATTTTCTGGTTGTTCATATATCTCTGTTCATTAAAAGTATTGTTTCATCGGTGCTTTTATTGAGGCTATGGCTGAGAACACTTTTGAAAGAATTGCAAATTGAAATTCGTGGTCAAGCTGCACATATCAAAAAGTTGATAGAGCTCTTGGAACTTCAAGATAGTGAACTACGCGCTCATACTATACAGGTCCAAAATGAAACGCAAATCTTTGTACCGACTTGTGCAAACACAGTCGCAACATCAGTTAATTGGTGACCAGCTCAAGCTCAAATAATGGTGACACTCATTTCCATAAGGCATTCCACGTTAAAGACATTTCCATAGGTTTTTCCCATTTTGATGGCCATTCTACAGTGTTGGAGTGGATTTTTAAGGTTGAAAATTTTTTCCATTATCACCACACACATGATGTTGATCGAGTGGATATTACTGCAATCCATTCCGAGAAGGACGTCGTACCATGGTTTCAAATGTTACAATGTCTTAGCATGAGCCGAATTAACAACCACACTAGAGTCGTAGTTTGGGCCCTCACCATTTAATTGTCTAATGGTGGAGCTCTTCAAATTACAATAAACTGGTACCGTTTCTGATTATTACCTCAAATTTATGGCCCTTGCCAATAGATCATCTGGATCAAATTTATGACCCTTGCCAATAGATCATCTGGATTACAAGCAGATGCTTTGCTAAATTGCTTTTTGAGTGGTCTTCATACTGAAATTCGTCATGACGTCATTGCTTTATCCTCAATCTCGTTGTTGAAAGCGGTTGGATTGGCCAAATTGTACGAGGAGAGATACTTGCTAACATCAAAATCTAGTCCTGTGCCTATTCGAAGTTATTCCCATGTTTCTGTTTCCAATAATGTTTCCCAACCCATCTCTAAATCCATTCTTAAATCTTCACTTCGACCATTACTACCAACTCCTAACACACCACTTTTAAAAGATTCAACTGTTAAAAAAATAAGTGCAACTAAGATACAAATTTGTAGAGAGAGAATTATGTTATTTTTGTGATGAAAAATTTACGTTCAACCATAGATGTCCGAACAAGCAGTTCATGTTGTTGCAATTAAATGACCCTGGTGATGAGGAGGAACCTGCTTCTGTTGACACTGATTAGTCAATCATCATTGAGGAAACACAGGTTGATAATAATCATTTATCACTTAATGCTCTAAAAGGGGGCAATAGTGTGGGCACCATCAGATTCTTAGCTTATGTGGACACGTTACCTATTTCAGTGTTAATTTATGGTGGTAGTTCAGACAATTTTTTGCAACCTCGTATAGCAAAGTTCTTAAAACTTCAGTTGAGCCAACTCCAACATTTAGGGTGATGGTGGGCAATGGTAATTATTTGATAGCTGAAGGCTTGGTTAAGAACTTGACCATTCAGGCTCAAGGAAATATGTTTCAGTTTCTAGTCTATATTCTTCCCATTTCAAGTGCATATCTTATATTGGGTGCTAATTGGTTGAAGACTATGACCTCACGTGGCTGATTATGCAACATTGACTATGAAGTTTTTACATAATGCTAAATTTGTTACCTTACAAGGTGAAGTAGATCCTATTCCAGTTCAGGCTCAGTTGTATCACATTCGTTCTACGGTTACTACTCAATCCATAACTGAGGTGTATACAATGGAGATGGTGGATTCCACTCCACCACCCATGCCTTTTCCAGAATTACCTGTTGATATGGAACCTGAATTGGCTTTCCTACGATGCTACGCCACCATTGCACCATCTGACATCCGCAAATTAAATAACCACCTCATTAAAAGAACTTTGTTTGAGGTTTATGACTTTTCGTACATATTTGAAAGAGTTGTCATAAGACCCAACATGGTCTTTTCTTTTGCAATATTAAATACAACATTACGAGATAATGTCAATCGAATAACTATAGAGCTTGTCGGTCGAGAAAAGTCGAATCTTCATACTTCATGTTTTCTGGTTGATGTCCCGAGAGAGATTGATATAGCTTTTTCTGATACAAATAATTTTCAGTCTACATCTTCCAAAAGCCAAATTTTGTATCATTGAACTTCTTAATTTTTACCTTTCCTTTATCTACGACCATTTCTCCCACTTAAATCTGACCACCTAAACCCTAAACCCTAAACCCTTTGAACAGTTGATTACAATAATAGCAACCAACTTTGATATCTGTTGTTAGGAAATCATACAGAATTTCTCTTAATCAGATTTGTGAGAGAAAATATAAATGCAGAATAATAACACTCAAAATAGAACTCTTGAAATTATACTGCAAATATATTATTGATAAAGAACAATTACAATTTCACCATTCCCTCTCTTAACTTATTTCTTGCCTATGTTTCTTCTCTACTTGTAGGAATGCATTACAAAGAAATAAGCAACATGTATTTATAAGTACACGTAAGCAATATTCTTTATTTACTTTGTTTTCCCATTTTTAAGCTTTCTAAACTATTATTGATTTTCCACTTTGTGAAACCAAAAAGTAAGCATCCGTATCTTTCTCTCAACGGAGGATGCAATTGTCTTTATTGAGTTGACCAATTCTAACAATCTTCCACTTGAAGACTAATTTCAATTTGTATTCACACCTTGATCATTGTAGCAATCCTCCATTGAGAAATTGGTAGAATTAGTCTACTCAACAAAGAGAATTGCATCCTCCATCAAGAGAAAATTAGGGATGCTTACTTTTTGGTTTCACAAAGTGAAAAATCAATAATATCTTAGAAAACTTAAAAATAGGAAAACACAATGAATGAAGAATATTGCTTACGTGTACCTATAAATCCATGTAGCTTATTTATTTGTAATTCATTCTAACAAGTAGGGAAGAAACGTAGGGAAAAAAATAAGTTAAGAGAGAGAAAGGTGAAATTGTAATTTTCAATAATATATTTACAACATAATTTCAAGAGTTGTATTTTAATTGTTATTATTTTGTATTTATATTTTCTCTCACAAATCTGATTAAGAAAAATTGTGCATAATTTACCTAACAAAGGCTGAAACACATTTGAATTGCTGATAGTGGTAGTGTTAACGCATAGAGAGGAACCTGTTAAAGAAGTGGGAGACATAGATCCCGTCTTTAAGTCTGCCTTGAAGAACAGTCTCCGTTTTTTACATTACAAAAGTTAGGATAAAACTAAAAAAATACATTGTTGTCTCGTGTAAATTGTGAGACATTTAAGATATTTTTGGTACATGCAAACGATTTTTTTAGAATAAAATGAGAAGAGTTAGGAAGAGATGATAGAACAGCAGACACAATATGTGTAATAGGCAAACCCGTGCCATTAGCCAAAGTAATTTTTTCAGTACAATACTATGAAGGCTGGAGGAGTAATTTGTTGGATCATTCATTACATGGTGAGATGCCCTGTTGTCTGGATACAACAAAGAATCAAGAAGAACGCAGGAAGTCGAAATCGAAAACTGATCACTAGTGTCATTGTTAGGAGAGGCAACTTGAGAGTTCAAATTTGAGGCTGGGGGTCATAATCTTGATTGAACCGACGCCAACATTCACAAGCAATATGATCGTGTTTGAAGCAGATTTGACACTTAGGTTTGGATGAACTGGTTGCGTGTTGAGAAGTTTACCACTTTGAGCGGTTGTTGTTTCATGGAGTAAAAGATCATCCTCCTTTGTTGAATTAATTTTTTCTGGAAGCTGTTCGTCCTCCACGATTTTGTGACCGACCATGACTATTATTATTCCAGGAATTGATAGAAATAATGTCATGAATCATGGAATCAATTTCCTTATGTTTTTCCAACCTTTTTTCTTGAGCAATCTCGTCAACAAAGCACGGATCTATGTAAGAAAGAATGGAGGTGACGAACGCATTATAGTGGTCATGTAAACAACCTAATATCATCTTAATGTGATCTTCTTCAGTGTTAAGGAACCAATAGCAGCTGAGAGATTTAGTCAACGTGGAATCTTAAACACACCTCTTCACGTTGAGGCATATATATTTTGAGCATGAGATTAAACATTAATGAGTGATTCGATAGTAGCTTGATAGCAGGTGAAACGATGAGTCCAATAAACTACAAATCTCATTAGGATAGACTCTAACTCATGACTCTAATACCATGACAAGAAGTATAATTTAAGGCTAACCCAACTCTACAAATTTGGCTTGTAAGTTGAAGTTTGCACCTATTTATATACTGTATTTGGTTCATTGTTTGGATGTTTGGAGATAAGGAGAAGGGAATAAATCAAAGGAAGTAGAGGAAGAGTTGAAGAGCATGGTAGATAGTGTTGATTTTCCTTCCTTTTGTTTGGATGATTAAAATCCACCCAAGTTGGGGGAAACCTTTAAATGTTCATAAAAATAAAATACAGTGGATACAGGATCACTTGTTAATCCCTTTCTCCTCGTTCCAAAAATAACCCAGAAGTAGTATCTATCAAATGTTTCATGTAGTGACCCTTACCTTGAATTCACTACTAGAAATTCTGTAATAATATACATTACTCCCAAATGCAGTTGATTATTGGAAGGTCTCAAGGTCTCAGTATACATTAATAAAATGTTTGCAAAGTTGAGTAGAACAAATTTACAAAAGTCTCCGAGAAGTCCCAATAGTGTTCAGCAAATGAATTAATTGGGTAAAAAATAATTTAAAAGATTTTAAAGAGGTCATTGGCGTCTGATTGCAATGCTTATCAATAAAATATGTCCCTGGATAATCAATCTCAGAAAAAAAAAAAAAATTCAATGCATCCAAGGGCAACAATTTTACAATAAAACAGATCAACACCATCATTATTAATTTATGATGGGATAATTACCAAAAATTTAGTAACAACAGAATCATAATTTAGTTGGATCATAATTCTATTCTAGGACAGCTTAAGAGTACCTTGGTGATTAACCCGAATACCTCATCTGGTTGTTGTGCAGAATTGGACAATTACAGATTCTGGTTCTTCCTTTCTTTTTGTATGGCTTCATACGAACACATTACTTCTTTGAACTTGGCCTCAGAAGCCTCTATCAAATTTTCACATCCAAGAATCAATAATGCTATGGTCGGAGTTAAAAGGATCCTATTAATGACTGGTAAAGGCATACCTCTATTATCCTGGTTCTGGTCAGGATGATACTGCATTGCCTTGGTTCTAAATGCTGTCTATGGAACAGATAAGATAAACTTTGTAAAATGAAACTAAGACCTAATAGAGCAATATATATAACAGAATAAGGAATTTATATTAAGATGTCCAAAACCAAGGTAAAAAGATATGAACGCTAAGTACATCCTTGCTGCAAACTAGATGTTATAAAAGGTGTTATACTAAAGTTTATAGTTAGTTGTTGGTCTATCGTACATAAAATTTGTGTGTGATACAAACTCCTTTATTATAGAACTTTCCATAAGAATTTTGGCAACTTACCATAGGCTTTTGCTTGACCAATATTCATCATCTGAACAAAAATAGATTACAATCTCTGAGGCAGCCTTGTAACTTTACATTAAGCACAAACAGTAATGATCTTATTTTTCGTATGGACTCACTAATTTCCAACAAATTGATTACCAAACTGACGGTTTTATTAAATAAGAAGGGTGCAAAACCAACCACCCATCAAATAATATCAACCAAAGGGTCAATCTTAGCCATTTCTTACATATCCGATGCTAACAAGGAAAAATAGGTAAAGATTATCACCATAATTCCTAAATTGATATCTTTATCAATACAAATGTGATGCATAAATTTAACAAAGCACAAAACAATATAAAAAGAGATAATGATAATAATGATAATAACAATAATAATAACAAACAAAATAAATGCAAATTTACCTTAATCTCGGCATCTGTATAGGGTGTTGTTCTAAACCTGAGATTCATAAAAGGGAACCATTAACAGCAACATGAATGCAAAACAGACATGTTATTACCAACTTATTATGTAGACAGTACATTGTTCATGTCTGGTTTTCTGTTATCAAATAATGTTCAATCAACTTTCAACAGAAACCAAAATCACATCCTTTTTTATTGGGTCATAATCACATATTGCTCCAAATGAGACATTACTCTAACTCCTCCATGTTGTATCATATAATATTTTCAAGGTTTAATTACTCGGGTAGTCCCTAGGATAGAGTGTCTACTTGGTTCCCACTTTTAAAAAAGTATCAATTTCATCCACAATTCGTTTAATGTGCATCCATCAAGTCCATTTCGTTAATTTTTAAGTAACAATATTAACAGTGTGGTGATGTGACAAAACATTGTGATGATATGGCAAAACAAGCGTAAAAATATACTAAATAAAAGAAAGAAAAGGGAATACAGTAACATCAAATCGCTCGATGGACCAACCAGAACGCATCATATCATGATATGTGCCACGTCATCTCCACCTTCATCACCAAAAATCAGAAACCCTAATTCTCCTATATACCACACCGCCGGCAACCATGGGCCACCAACATCCATCGTGCCGAAAATCACGAAGTCACCATGGCGTTCAACCTTCATCATCGCAAACCTAAATCACGTCACCCAAACTCCACGGTCAACCACCATCAACTTGAAAACCCAAAAACAACCACCGCGCCACCACCGTGCCTGAACCACCGTGCCTGAACCACCAATAACCTTTGACCTGCAAGTAACCACAAAAACCAGTACAAACCCAGAAACAGAACCAGAGGGAATGCGAACCCAATCACGAGACCACTGAGAGCATCTCCTCCATGCCCCACCATTATCTTTTTCGTTCAACCACCCAATCGTGAATCAAAGAACCAGAAAACTACCAAATCTCTTCACTAGAAAACCTAAACCGAGAATCCTTTCACAACCACTGCAATGCGGCCATTGCGAAACCTCTATGCCACCACCACAGAAACCCAATCAAACACAAACCCACCATGAACCACCAAATCACACTGCCACGAAGAAACCCTAAATCACAATCTCCTTTGTGCTTCCTCGTGCATCAACCATGTTTGTCTTCTCCACCAGATCATGACATCACCCTCGCCGGCCACTGCACCTTCCTCTTTCTTCTCTTCGCACCTGCAAACCCAGAGAACACAACAAAATCTATTCAAACCACCAATCAAAACCTCAAAATCCCAAATCAGAAAACCAAAAACCTAAATCTCCAAATCTCCATGGAACCCTAATCACGAATCCCTTTCTTCTTTGCATAGTTAGAACCTTAAATGAGCCATCTCCATCACCAACCTGCAAAACCAGAAGACCTAGGAACTCAAAAGGACCATTGATTTGGGATTGGAGGGTGGATGAATACCAGGAAGAAAGTCATAATGCGTTACACGTTGCAAATGTATTGTCACATCTCTCCCCTCTTTTGCCATATCACTACACTGTTAATGCCGTTACTTGAAAATTAACGGAATGGACTTGATTGATGTACATTAGACCAATTGTGGACAAAGGTGATACTTTTTTAAAAATAGAGACCAAGTAGACACTCTACTATGAAACTGGGACTACTTGAGCAATTATACCTATTTTCAAATATTCTAGTTATAGACATTTTCTTCATATCAACATGATTCTCATATTATAGCAATATGAAATGCGCTATCTTGTGCTCTGTCATGTTATAAAGTAGTAAGGTTGGTATTTTCTACCAAATCACACCTTATACAATCCAATATCTGATATTACAAAGGCAAAGTTACAATGCCTAACATTGTACTGTGATAAATCATGGAAGGACATTACCTTAAGAATTGTGATAAAATATAAAATATTAAATAAAGAATTTAATTTTGATATAAACTAAGAGCAAACAAGCACATGCACGTGATTACTCTAGCAACAATGATCTCACACATATATAAGCATTGAGGTGAGGTGGCGTTCCTAAGACTGGGATTGTCTTGGTTATCCTCTGACATTATCTTTCTTGCTGTTTTTGTTTTTAAAAGTCCCAGAATTTCAAAATACCTTCTGGCCGTAAGGAGCTTGGCTCCATTTTCCAATTCAATAAATAAATACCTATCACATTCTGATGTATCCATCTCCTGCTAATACAGGGCGTTGAATACCATTAAAAGTTATACTATCCAAGACTCCCAGTATCCTAGGCTCCTCACAATGCAAATGTACAAGGGAGGGCCACTGTGCACGGCCTTACCTTTTCATTTGCAAAGAGAGTATTCGGATTCAAACACATGATTAACCGATCACCACCAAGACACAACTTTACTGTTGCGTCAGGTCTCACTGAATAAAATAACACAATACTTCTGTAAGTACCTGTCAAGACCCAAAACTGAGTAGTGATGTGATAGTGAATAGTTTCTGCTCTCTCCTGGAGTGTGTTGATAATTTGCCCACTGCTCTCTGAAGGATTCTTCGGCCTTCCAATACCAATCATCTCTTTGAAAATGTTGATGATCTGCACCACCACCACTTCCCCTCCAGTTCTCGTAGCTTCTTCTACGCTTATCCCTTTCTCTATTAAACACACTTTGCATGCGCTTTATACGTTCCTACAAAAGCAACCTAGAATCAAGACACGCTACCTAGCCTCAACCAACCAATTAAACATCTAAGCAAGCAAAGAAAAATACACAATTTCTTTTACTTACTGTAGAGAAGAAACTAAAAAATACACACTACAGTCAAATTTGCTTTCATAACAAAGTACTGACTCAGGATCCCCCATCAGAAGGATCGCATTACATCTCCCATTTTATTTTAAAAGGCAATGTTTAACTAAACAATAATAATAAAACAAGATTGAAAGTAAAAGAATGAATAGTTTATGCAGAGACACGTCTAATAACAAATTGTTTTGCATGCTAAATTTGTTGATTTTTTCTCTAGCTATTTTCAAAGTCATCAGTACCATGATTTATGATTTTTACAATGATAATATATAGAAATTAAACTATACTAGAAAACTCACCACCCTCTCCACCTCCTCCTCATACTCTTCTTGCAGTCGTTTATTGTACCTCTTCCATGCTTCTTCTTGGAATGATGATCGAAAAGAACTGCCACTCGCTCCTCTTGACTGCGACCTGGACAGCTACAAAGAGTTCAACAAATGGCATGAACCATCATTTTCATTGTGATTCCTCTGCATCTCTAGCTTGCAGTTCAAACACAAAAGGAAAAAAGAAAAAAAGAAAAAAAGGGCTTTTCATAAAAAGCATAATCTCCGAAAACGTAAGTGGAAAATTTATGTTCATAGAATAATAACATTACTAAAACAAAATATGCCACCCAAAAATCAAAGCGATTCTTGTGAATAGCTCATCAGATCAACTTCTTCACACGATGCCAAAGGCAACCATCACGAAGATACTGTAGATTATTTCACCGTGGAGGATCACCATGGTTCCAACAAATTTCCATGTAACACGTAGTCGAGTTTTATTACCGTTTTTTCGTAAGTTGAAAATTCTAATAAATAAATCACTTAAGGATTGGTTAGAATGATAAGCAGGAGGTACACCGGACCATGTAACAATTTCTTCAAAAACAAGGTTGGTGTGAGAAGGACAGAACAAAGTGCAACTGAGAATAACACTAAGATCATTATTCTGTCAAAAAAAAGTAATAAAAATATACTAGAATTGAAATTTCACCTAATTTCTGACAAAAAGTTTGCATGAAAATCGGCATATATTCATCATCGAAGTGAAATTTCAACTATAATTGGAAAACAAAGGTAACAGCAGTTAAGGAACTGCACGTATTTCTAAAAAAAGCAGGAAGATACATACGATTCGAAGAACAACATGAAAAGGAAACAAACAAACTAATGCGGAGAACTAACGGAGAAGGCAGTGACGGCGGCGCCGAGTAATCCAAAGAGGAAAACTCCCCAAAGCTTGATATCATTCGCTTTCTTTTCGTTCCGATCGTTTTCGTCTTTGTTCATTTGAGAACCAAAGCCAGCAATATCACAATTCAACGATTCCAATCACCAATTGTTGCACAATCCAAACACGTTTCTTCTCTCTCTGCCGCGATTGCCATCAAATTCTCCTCTCGCTTCTCTTCCAGTTTCTATTCAACTAAAGCACCAGAATCGATCCGGTCCGGTCCGGTCCAGTTATTAATCCGAACATCACTATGACGTGGCACCAATCACCCGGTTCAAATCGACCTTTTCACTTATTGGGCCACAATGGGCCATATCCAATAGGGCCTGGCCCATTCTGAATTACCGGTTCGACACGTTGGATTCCACCAACCGACACACCAACATCCCCTCTTCACTATTTTTTTTCATCATTGCCATTGCCATTGCCACGAGAAAAAAAAAATAAATAACACTTTTTATTTTTGTTATGATTCTCTCTTTTCTTTCTATTTGTATTCTGTGTAGTCCAGATCTAGCTTTTGCAGAATGCAAGCTCTGTAGGATTGTTTCGTTTATCGGTAATTCGTGATTTTTGGTTCCTTACGCGTTTTCAGAGCACTGATGTAGCTTTCGTCGTGTTTTCTCATCGGCATTGTGGTGAAACCGTGAAATCGTTTTTCATTCACGTTTTTCTGATTTGTGTGTTGCAGATTACTGCAACTAACATAACGTGTTTGTGCTGTAAGACGATTTGAGGATTGAAAAGTTATGTCGAGGAGACCGGGAAATCCTTCTAGGAGGTTCGGTGACAATGGCGGTGGATTGTTCTCTTCGAAATCTAGGTCGCCGCCGGTTTTATCGATTGCACTCGTAGTTATGGTGATTTTTTTTTTTTTTTGATTGAGTTAATAAGGTGCTTTCACTTTCGGTGATTTTTTTTTTTTTTTCTGATTGATTTGGTTTTGGTAATTCTACAGGGAGGTTTGTTTGTCATTGGTTATTTTTACCGGGGCTCAGGTTTGTTCTACATTTTTCGTTTTGTTACTTAGATGTTTCTTTAGCTTGCTTTGTTTATCTATGCAATTCAACGTCACGTGTTTATTTAACAGGTGGTGTAGGCAGCCGTTTAGATGCTGTTAGCAGGCTTGAAGGTAATTTCTAATATTTTACCTCTGTACTGTGAGAATTTATTACATGGTCCTAGATCTCTACGATCTTGACCAATATACATGTGAGAGGCACTTTCAAATTTTAAATTTTGACTACCTAATACTTTGAAATTGGTCTTGGACCATGTAATAATTTCTCCTAGACTGTGATTTGTTTCACCGTCAATTTCTTTGTCTATTTAAGATACGAACAAAAGTTGTGTACATTCTCTTAAGTACTAATAGTGCTGATATCTTAATTGGAATGGGAGTTTTACCTTGTCAGTTTGCGTAATCCTTTAACGCAAACCTTTATTATGTGAATTATGTGGTAGAGTGGAAAATAACAGAAACAGTATCTAGAGAACTGTATTTGAGTTTAGTCCGAAAGGTACGTTGGTATGCTGTAAGTGGAATTATGTTGATATTTTAGTTGGTATGCTATAAGTGTGTAGAGCGGATAAGTTCGTTGATGATTATGTGAGGTTAATTCCTAGTTAGCGGAGAAGGTTTTTTGACACACTTGATGAATTTCGTTTAAGTTGATGTCTTAAGCAACAGAGCAAGGTTTTGTCATTTAATTATTGGACGTGCATGGTGGAGCTTTGTCACAAGTGATTGTTTTCTCATTTCGTTTGAGGTCTAAGCTCGACTGATGGTGGCTTGCCCCATCAAATGTGATTTCGTTGTTGTTGTGTTTTTTGTTAAGTGATAAAAAGACTTCAAGAACACTTTCTAGTCTTTGGAATCAGAGGTGTTTCTGTAATCATAAAAATTTTATGGTGTTAAATCTCATGATGCTTTTGTCTTACCGAGTTGTCCATTAGAGGCTTAGTGCTGCATGTGAATCCATAGCATACAACAGCGTGGCTACTTTCTCCACTATAGGAGTTTCTTCTGTGATTTGTTGTGATATAACTAGTTATATATGGCTCTTTTTGAAAAAATAAAGAACGGAAAAAATTGGTCAATAATTCATTTTTGTCAGACTTGATGTTTCTAGCAGATTAAATGTTGAGTTATTTCTCTTTATTGAAATCTTATTGACTTTTATTCATGTCTCCAAAGGTTGAAAAATCTACACTTGTACATTCTTTTTTCTTGTGGTAGTATGTGTTTGTTCAATTGAGATTCTTGAAGGATAGCAACTTATACCATAATATAAAGTCCATATTTCTTTCTCGAAATGCACTTTTTACTGTCGTTTTCACTGTTTTTTTATTGCATTATGATAGCAATGAACACAGAGAAGGAGAAAAGATAGAAGAAACTCTTGTATTATTGCTCACTTTGCCTAAACAAAACAGAGAAGAAGAAACCCTCACCGCGCGAAATACCGCTACCTCATTCCCTATTACCCCAAAATGCTAGCCTTCTAAACACGTGCTCGCCCCTCCCCTCTATATTCTCCCTTTCTCTCTCTTCAAAACAGAGAAAGAAATATTTCTGTTACGATCCCAATCATTAGGTGTGTGCAGGTGGACCCGACGAAATGGGTTTCCACTTCTTCCTTTTATACACCTTACTAAACTCCCCACTTTGCCCTTTTTTTCTTTAGAATTATATTCGTATCAAAACAGAAAAATGTTTGTTTGGCTGTTAGTGCCTTCTTATTCTAGTTAGTTGTTTTATCTAGTCTTCTTGTTGAGGATAGTGATAATATGATATTTTTTCATGTGTCAGCAGCTGTCATCCTGAGTTGTATTATTGCTGTGACACTTCCAGTTGGGTTCAGACTGACTGCGCATAACTTATGCGCATAACTTATGATGGCCATCTTCATACAGTTAATGCAAAACTGTCCAAACATATATTCAAGATTAAAATAGTTGAAGTTGCTTACACTAACTGGATCTTACATAATATGAGTGTTCTATACATTTGTCCTACCATGTAGTAAACAGTGTTTATCAATGATTTACATCTTATCTGTGGTATCCCTGTTTTTTGTAATGACATTATTCTAAAGATTTAATGATAGGTTGAATAGGTTTCATGAAAGTTATTTTCATATTACTCCACTTTTCTTTGCTATTCTAATTTGCTGTTTACAATACCCACATATACTCGAACAGTGATGAATTTTGTTAGTATTTGGGTTCAGTGTTTGGATGTTTGGAGAAAACGAGAAGGGAATAGATCAAAGGAAGAAGAGAAGGAGGTGAAGAGCATGACAGATAGTTTTGATTTTCCTTCTTTTTGTTTGGATGATTAAAATCCTCCCAAGTTGGGGGAAACCTTTGAAATGTTCATAAAAATTGAATATACTGGTTAAAGGAGCACATGTTAATCCCTTTCTTCTTGATCCAAATATAACTGAAAAACCATGACCTTGTAGTATCTATCATATGTTTCATCCAGTGATCCTTACCTTGAATTCACTTCTAGGTTTTCTGTAATAATATACATTACTTCCAAGTGCAGGTGATTATTTGTGCAGTGGAGAGGTCCAACAAGCGATTCCCATTTTACAGAAAGCATATGGAGATAGCATGCATAAAGTTTTACATGTTGGTCCTGATAGTTGCTATGTGGTCTCGAAATTGCTGAAGGAGGAGGAAACTGAAGCCTGGGGAATAGAACCATATGATATAGAGGAAGCTGATAGTAGTTGCAAAGCACTTATCCATAGAGGCAGTGTGCGCGTGTCTGATATCAAGTTTCCTCTTCCTTACAGGCCGAAATCTTTCTCTCTTGTAATTGTTTCAGATGCTCTGGATTACCTATCTCCAAGATACCTCAATAAAACTCTACCGGATTTGGTGAGGGTAGCATCTGATGGCATTGTAATATTTACTGGTAAGAGCATTTCATGGAATTTTATGCAGATTCCCATCAATGAATTAAATGTTTTCTTCTGTCTGCAGAATTTATTATTATGTGAAACTTGCGTTCAATCAACTAGCATTACGGTTTTTGATAGACCTAAATAGAAAATGGTGTCAGTTGATTCATGTAACTGATCCCATTCCCATCTAGCTGTTATTGAGTCCAAAAGTTTGGTTGTTATTGTTGGAGTGAATAATCCAGTATGGTATTAATGTTTCGAGCATAAATGTTGTTTGAGGTAGTGTATTTGAGCTTATGTGAACACTTGAACTCCCTTTTATTTGACTTAGAAGTATGATTTCCTTTTACCGGTGTTAATATTGATGAGTTGTTGGGAGCTTGCGGTTTAAATACACTGCTTTTTCAGTTCCTTAATAGACTAACGATAGTAAAATAATCTCTTGGTTCTGTCACTGACTTCTGATGAAATCTATAATGAAGGTTTTCCTACCACTCAAAAAACGAAGGTAGCGGATGTTTCTAAATTTGGAAGAGCGGTGAGTAGAATTTACATAAAGAATAATAGAATGTTATCCATATTTTTATAGATATATTAATTTCAATTACTGGGCCTGGATGCACAGAGGTCCTTGATCCTAGACCTACATATATATACCTTTCATATTTTATATATATAGAAAAAATTAACGGATTCGTGTTACTTCAGGCCAAGATGAGAAGTTCATCCTGGTGGAGCAAGTTTTTCCTCCAGATTAACTTAGAGGAGAACGAAGCTGCTTCTAAGAAGTTTGAACAGGCTTCCACCCAGAGTTCGTATATTCCAAAGTGCCAAATATTTCACTTGAATTCACTTCATTGATGAATGGGATGGTACAGCATTAGAGATCTCTTCATGTTGCTTCTCTGTTCTCATTTGAAACAATTCCTTCTACAAAGGTAATTTAATTCTTTAAAACATACTCGCCTTAGACGGAGTGCATCAATTCCATTGATAGATTTTTATTCTTTGAATTCCAGCCCCTGGCTGCAAAAGACAATCAAGATAGTATTTCACTAAATTATTAGTTGAGTTAGGCTATCTATAAGTAAGGTGCAAATATTCCTTGTTTTGTTGAGATATACATTAATTAGATGTCATCATATGTCCTTGAGTAATATATGTCAAAAGGTTGGATAAACCACATTGTTTCCCTTTAGTTTACTTTTATCTCCGCACCATCGCTGTTGTAAACAGTAAGAAACATAATACCTTATCATGTACCCCTAATATTTAACTAATGATTTTTTGGTCAGCAATTTATAATTATTATTTTTTTCTTATTTTTAACAGATAATTCAAGATATAATTCGCAAATATGAATAAAAATTGTGAACTTTTTTCTTGTTTTTCTTGTTTTTCTTGTTAATATTATTAGTCGAACTAGCGAATGGACGAATATAGTTTGATGATTGCTTATGTTTGGAGAAAATTTATTTGTAAGCATGGGATAGAAAAATACCCATATTAACAAATAAACAAACATAATGAAATTATTTTTCATGTGTTAAACATTAAACTTAGTTTTACATTTATATGAAATAACTTGTATAATTTAGTTTTACATTTCATGTGATCTTTTGCTTATTTGCTTTCACAAAATGTTTCTTTCCTTCCTTTAAATAAAGAGACAGAATTGTCTTTTTTTTTTTGTATACTTTCTTTAAAATATCATTTGTTTAAACAAAATGCTTTATTTTTTGTTAACTAATTAAAATAAACAGTGCATTGACTAAAACAAACAGCATAATATTAAATCTTTAAATCTTAAAATGTTCTTTGAATTTTAAAAAGCTGCTTATAAAAGTTAATTAATCATCTTCATCAAAATCATAAGCAGAAGAATGGTTGAGAAAGGAACCTAGGTGTAACAGTTTACAAACTGTTAGCGTGACACCTGTGCATACTCGTTAATTAAGAAAATGGAAACAAAGTGCATTTTTAATTAAATATAGCATTGGATATAAATTTAAAAAATAAATTTAACCTTTATACTAATTATAAGAAATAAAGTTATATTGTAATTTATGATATATTTGAAAGAAATGCAAATGAAGCATTTGAAATAGACTATTGAACGAAATGAGAGTATGTTAATATCAAGTGAAATGAATTATTGAGGGAACTAAAGTTTGTGGTACTTTATATGAAATCTATTTGAAGTATATAACACTAACCTCTTACTCTAATTTATCAAATCTTTACTATGTTTTTGGATGAAAATTTTTATCAGATAAATTTTTTTTTCTAAAAATTTAAGTTGTTTATATATTTGGTTGTCATTGTAGGGTAGAAGTATTCCTTAGTAGATGTTTGTCAGAATTTTTTCAAATTCTAGTAAAATTATTTGGTAGTAACTCAAATCCTTAATCTAAATAATACAATTTCAATAAATTATAATCATGTTATTCAAATGAAACATTTAAAATAATTAAATAAATCGAAATAATAGTAATTCAAATTTAATGTATTTAAATTTTTTAAAATTTGGAAAATTTTCTATTCAAATACAAAAGTTAGGTAATTTTGGTTAAAATATTAAAACAAAATAACCTCAATTAAATGAGCCCCTCTTTACTTATTTAGTAGGAGATTAACTCACAATTAAATTTCGAGTAACAAATTCAAAGTCAAGAAAAGAAATCAAGTTTAGGTGAATATTGAAGATTGAAAACTTTGTTAATTTTGTATTTTTATAACTTTGAAATCATTTAAGAGAGTTTTTTAGAAACATCCTAATTGATTATCATTTACAATAATGAATTATTATTAAGTAATTATATATATATATATATATATATATATTAAAAATCAATTATCTTTCAAAACTTAACTACCTAATTAATATAATTAATTTTCTTGTTATTGTGATGTATATTTGATCAATTAATTAATGCAAAATAATATTATATTATTTGGATAGTATTTTTAGACACAATGAATAACAAAAATTATCTTAAATATATTTTTCTAAATTATATTATACCATATTATATATATGTGTGCGTGTGAGAGAGAGAGTATGTGTGTTTTATTATTTTTAATACTCTCTTATTGATAAATAATAATTACTGAAAATGGAAATTGTCAAAAGAAGAATGGAAAAGTCAAAAGGACTTGTGATGACATTGATGTATGGTTATTTATTATAATGATATTTATTTCATTGACAAGATAGATAGATATTGAATAAACTTTTCAGCCTGATCTTACTTTTGCATTTATTTTTAGTAGTCTTAATTATACACATGGTTGAATATTTTTATCAGTTCAATTTTTTTTTAATTTAGTATTTTTATTTTTCAAATTAATTTAATTTATTTCTTTTTTTATATTGATATTAATATCATGTTCATATTATATGTTAATTTGTATTTATTATTTAAAAAATGAATATAATTGTTAGATGTTAAGTTATGACTCTTATAGTAACAATATCATATGTCATATAATATTAGTTTTAAATTTAATTTTTTATATTTAATTTCGATTTAATTTTTTTTTGTTTTAAACAAAGTAATTTAATTTCATTTTAATTTGAAACCAAAATAGTAAATAAATTTAATTACAATTTACATATAAATATAATAAAATATTTTTTAAATTTATATATATTTAAATATTTAAATTAATTTACTTTTACATTTTTACGTAAAAAAATTATATTTAAACTTATAATTTTTTAAAATATTAAAAATATAAATGTAAGGTGAATATTACAGTCGTATTATATTTATATTTTTAATATTTTTAAAATATTATAAGTTTAAAAAGAAATTTTTTATGTAGAAATGAGAAAAAAAATAATTTAAATATATAAACGAAGAGATATGTGTGAATTATAAAAAAAATATTTTAACATGTGTATATAAATTATAATTAAAATTAATTATTAATTTATTTTTAATTTAGAAAACAAATAAATTATTTTATTTAAAAATGAGACTAAATCAAATAAAAATTACAAATTTAAAGACTAAATTAAAAGCCAACGCTTCATGATCGGACAGAAAATAATAAAAAAGTAAAAAAGTAAAAAAAAGAAAAAACTACCAATTAACACGTCATGTAATAAAAATTATAAATACAAAGAGTAGATTAAAAGCCAACACTTCATGATCCCGACAGAAAATAGTAAAAAAGTAAAAAAAAATATGACCAATTAACACGTGTCATGTAATCAACGTTAATTTATTGGACCAAATTAAAAAGTTTTAAAAAATAAAAAACTAAATTAAACTTAAAAATAATAAAGAAATGAAACCGAACCAACAAAAAATCAAATTAATAATTATTTTTTTTTTTATGTTTTGTTACAAAAATAGTGATATTTTTTTTCTTTTTATACTATACTGTGTGATTTACTGGTAAAAGGTATACATTTACGTACCTAAAGTGAAAACGTACCACAAGAAGAAAAAGAGGAAGCCATTTTCATCTTCAAACACTTTCTTTCTATATTTTTTATTTTTTCACAAGTATGAAATAGATCAAGAATACATTTCTGGAAAATTCTTTGAAGGTTTGCGTCTTATGAAAGCACATGGTATCGTGTGTTGGTTTATTTGACTTCAAAGTGGTGTGTGATTTAAAAACATTTGAAACAGATGGTTGATTATATTTGACTTAATACCACCACCATTTTTAGATTACATTTCCAACAACCTAACAATAAAATATTCTTTTGTCCAATGAATAAAAAGCTTTTTGCTTAAATTGTCCTTTAATTTTCCATCCAATTATATATTATCTATAAGTTTTTTTTCCCCTCCATATATTTAATGCATAATTCATTTTTAAAATGATAAATAATATTCTAAATGTGTGGTAGATAATTCTAATAATAAAATAGAATAATTTTTGTGCTCCATAATTTTTATGAATAGTTTAGAAATGCCTAATTATTAAGGACTGGAATGAGTTCTAATTGAACACGAAAGCCCATTTCCTCCAATTTGTTCAACAGTGGGCCCATTCAAACTTTTATGGCGCGCATCAACCGACCAACACGTGTTTTGAGCCCACAACTTAGCCATTAAAAATTAAAAAATTAAAAAGACTACGCTACGGCACGGCACAACATTTTTAACCAAGGCCACAAGCAAGGAGCCAATAATGTCATCAAGACCCACGTGGGAAATCACCGATCGAGGGAGTACATGGTTCTGTCGTGGTCTGCGATGTACCCTATAAGAGACGTTCTCCTCTGTAGCATGTTCGAGTGGTTAGTTACACACTCGCATCACGCACATGTGGTTGGCGTCTCGGTGTCCGCCACGTGGCGAAGCCGTTACTCCCGCTTTCGAATTTCATTCTATTATATCGATCAATCATTATAATACGCTTCCCAAACGCGATTTCGTAACGTGGCCTTTTCTGATTATTACTTCTACGCTTAAGTTGTTTACGTGTTGGCTGGCTGCTCAGAAAAAATTAGAGAGAGAAGGAACTGATTATGCACTGGAACTGAAATACGAAAAAGGCAAAAGGAAGGGAAGAAAAAAAAGGGAAAAAGAAAAAGAAAAAAAAAAAAAACACAAACACACCCCAAAACTCAGGGATTCATTTTAGTTCGTTGCCTTTGAATCAAACCCTTCGCCGTATTATTATTATAAACGTGCGTTCTTGTGAACTGGAAGCAAAAGCAAGGCTCGCGGCATTGCTCTGCGAGTTTTGACTTTTGAGCGTCACCTAACCTTCTTCATCTTCTTCATTTTGCTTTTTAACAATTCAGCATTTTCTCTAATCTTCTGTTATTCCACCACTGTGCATCGCTGATTGATTTTCGTTGACGAATTGCAAATGCGCATCGCTGTGCAGGTACATTATGCCTCTTTCTTCTTTTCTTCTTCGGATTCTGATTCTGATTCGGATTTGGAATGTTGCTTCCTTCTAGAATCGTTTCGATTTGTTCTCTTTCATCGATTCATTTAGTGTTAACCGTTTTCGTTTTTGTTTTTTTTTGTTGCTATAGAGTTTTGTTTGATTCAGAGTTGTGTTTGTAGTGTTTCGTTTGAAAGCTGTGTTAGTTTGAATCTGTTTAGGCGATGTGAAATTCTGAATCTAGTAATGTTGGTTAGACGGATAATAACTGTAGGATTTTAAGTTTGTTTTATTTTACTACTTAGCGAAACTGATAGTGATTTACTGAACTGGTTTTGCTTCTTCTCTTTTTTTCTGGATTTTGCACCCAGCGTTTTAGTTTTGTTTACTATTTATTTTTATCTCCTCTAGCATGGGAACTAAGTATGGTTTGTCGAATTTGATATCGGTAACAAAATAGTGAAATTGAGCATTCGGAAGTGTGTTTGAGATAAAATATTTTGTGAATTGGTCTTACTTAGTTTTATTTGTTACAATTGACATGTTCTCCACCCCTTACATGTTAAGTCGAGTACTTATTTTAAGTAGGGGTGATAAGGTAAAGTAACTGATGTAAGATAAGTTCAAATTGTCGTTATGGTGCATTGTTTTCTGAAGAAAAATGGAATTATATGTAAATAAATTCAATAATACGAGTTACATTTTTAGTGGTTCTAAACGCAACTTTTAAATGAGCTTTTTTTTAGTACCTGATGGTAAGTTGGAAAAGGTATTGAGAAGTTTATGTAGCTTCACTCCAAGTAACTTTGCACACTCATCCGTAGTGCTCTTGTCAAATCCTTCATAACTTGTAAGCGGATAAGGTTATGGAGCTTGAATTTCATTCATCACTGATTCGTATTATTGTTATTTTTAATTGTTGCCTCTCAAATTGCAAGTTGCATACTGTATTGTTTCCTAAGATATTATACGGTGTGATATGAATTTTAGGCATGTATCTTCGTTGGTCAATGTGCCAAGATGGTAGAATGTTGTCAAAGTAAATAATTCTTGCTTACAGTTATTTAATGTTCACTTCTTTAGCTCCCAGAGAGTGCGTCTGTTTTTTGATAGAACTTTCAAATGATTTATCCTTTTTCTTTTCCATTTCGATCTTTCGTGTCTATGTACTGTTGCATATCTCATAGTTATAGACAGATATCATACTGAACCTTAACAAATTAGTAAAAGAGATCTTTCAATTTTGCGTTGCTGAACCTGCTCAAAGAAATTCATTTCTTACCGAGATATTGGTCGGAATATATACCATTTCAGGTGATGGGCATGATTTGGATATCTAATGTCTTTCTTACGGGGTGATGGGATGCGTGTACTTTTGAAGTACAGTGAGCAGGGATGGACATCAATGCTCTTCTAACTTCTGCTGGAATTAATATTGCTCTGTGTGTGGTGCTCTTTTCATTTTATTCTGTATTAAGAAAACAACCCAGCAATGTTAACGTGTACTTTGGAAGGAGACTAGCCTCTCAGCATTCAAGACGCGTTGATGTCTGCTTGGAAAGATTTGTTCCCTCCCCTAGCTGGATACTGAAATCATGGGAAACGACTGAGGAAGAGATACTAGCTATTGGTGGCTTGGATGCTGTGGTTTTTGTGAGGATGCTTGTGTTCAGGTTGTTCAGTTCTTCAAAGATCGAATAACTTTATTTGTGTGCCTTATGTTATTTTGATGAAGCTGAGCAAAAAGAATTGTTATTTTAACGAACGTTGTGATAGGGTGAATTGCTTAATTTTTTGTTAATTTTTTAATCTGAAATCTACCAAATTCTAACCTACCAATTATATTAAAAAAGCGTATGAAATAAAAAATTAAGTCTAAAGCAAATTTGATTGTCCATCTTGTAACTTTACTAACTGTAATGTTGACGTTGTCTCCAACAGTATTCGAGTGTTTTCCATTGCTGCTGTCATCTGCCTTGCTCTAGTGCTTCCTATAAATTACCATGGTAGGGACAGAACGCATAAGTATATACCTTTTGAGTCGCTGGAAGTATTTACCATTGAGAATGTCAAAGAAGGTTCAACGTGGTAAGACTTAAGAGTTATATATTACTTCTCAATTATAGTGTTAATTATGTTAATTCAATTAGAATGGTTAATGATGCGTACAAGTTGAGAAATACAATAGAAAATATATATTAAATTACTTGAAGTTTCATCACCAGTAATGAACTACGCTTTCAAAGAATAATGTGGATCTACATTATCATTAGACTTTTCCTCCTCATGGATGAATAAACTACTCAACTTTTCTTTTCTGGGAAGTTTATTTGCATTGTTTTTCCGCTCCCAAAACAATAAACATGAAGTGAGTGCAAGAAAAGGCGACATTTTGAATTTCTATTGATCCATACCTATATGTATTGTGTTTTTTTTTTTTCATTTTAAGATGTTAATAGAGTGGTAATTAATGACCTTGTGCAGAAATGCACCCCTAAACCAGTTACTTATATACTGTTTTTATTCTTTTGCATGTCGTCAGGCTTTGGGCTCATTGTCTTGCGCTATACGTCATAACATTCTCGGCCTGCACTCTTCTGTACATTGTGAGGATCTGAACTTATCTACAAGATAAGCACTTCTACCATTTTTAGTTTTACTTTTCCATGTCTTAAATATTGATTTGTCAGTGTTTATATTTAGGAATATAAGAGCATTACTAATTTGAGGCTACTGCATATTGTTGGATCACCTCCAAATCCAAGTCATTTCACAATTCTTGTCCGATCAGTTCCCTGGTCTTCTGAAGAATCATACTGTGAAACCGTGAAAAAGTTCTTTTCACATTACCATGCATCAGCATATTTGTCACACCAAATGATTTATAAGTCCGGTAAAGTTCAAAAACTGAAGGTGGGCTTCTTAACTCCTTTAAATATTTTCGTTGTCATTTGAGCGTCGTACTGTTTGCTAATTTTATATTTATGTAAAGTTCATTGCTTAGATCACCATCACTTTGTGAAGTCATAACTGTCAATACGTGTTTTCCCAGTAGTCTATCTTCTTAAGATGATTATTTGGTTCAAGGTACCGAGAACCGACATAAATGTTTATATGAAAATTAGAACCTACATGTCATTCATACTCTAACTCTGCATTGGGAGATTATTTGTCTTTTTCTTTGTATCGAACTTGAAATTTTTGGTACTTCTGTCAAGTAGAAATGGAAGTTACTTTCTGCTTTTTGACATTCTTGAATTTACATTTAGTTTTCTCATAGCATTATATTACTAGTTACACTCGATGAAAATGAATGTTAGGCTTTAAAAAAGTTGGTGTATAGCCAAAAATAAGATGTTAAGATGACGTGTGGCCGGTCACACAAGAAAAGACAAGATGTTTTATACAGGGAGATATTGTTGTGAAATTCAACTATTAAAGTGTGTAGTTATTATTTTATTTTATGATCTTTAGCGTCATTTTTGGTTTCATAAATATAAACTTGTAGTACTCTTGTTGACAGAACAACTATTTATACTTTATTCTAATCTTCTTCCCTCAGGATGATGCTGAACATGTGTGTAAAGTACTTAAAAATGCTTCACTGGAAAAGACTTGTAAGCCTAGTTTTAGGCATTGTTGTTCTGGAGCATCAACAAATTCTTTCAAGAAGATTTCTAATGAAATGGACAGTGTTAATGGTGGAACGGACAATACTGACATGAATTTAGAAACAACGAAAAAGGTAATTTTTTTGGCTGGACTGGTTTACATTCCGTGGTTTATATTCTTATGTCATCAATTTTCTTTTTCATTATTTGACGTCGAAAACCATATTTGGAATTTGAGAATGTGATCAAGACAATATTACTGTATGAAAAGAGGAAAAAAATCAACGTGACTTTACATTTTGAATATAAGTCATTGCTATAATTCTTTATTTTTTCTTATTTGATTTTCAGTGATAAACAAGAGTAAATTTTAATTGTTGTACGTGACCTGTACTGTACCCAATTTAGACAGGGCAAATTTTAATTGAAACTAATTGCTTACAGAGGTTTGTCCAAGCCTTAAAATAAAAAGTAATGTATGGTTGCCTTTTCAACGAGAATGCTGAAAAGGAAGTTCCAAGTTTGACATGGACGAACGAGTAATCATTGATGTAGCTGCATTCTTTTAGGTAGTCAATTCGAGATATAAAAGCCATTTATGAAACTACACATAATGGTTTAAGCTTCGTGGATTGATTGGTTCTTGACATGGTATTTGAACCGTTTTGTTTAGTTGTCTAGAGTAAGGTCCTTCCAACACCCATTATTTGTACCTAATATCCAATATGACATACGAAATTAAGTAAACAAATAAATCTTATTACGTGAAAATTGCAATAGTAATTCAGTAAATAAATATGATTGCATGGTAGACTTAATCTTAGCATTGTTCATGTTTCTTTTCTAAATGACTCCTCTATGAGTGTGCTACAGATACCATTGCTGTTGCTATTTAATACCTAGAAAAATGAAAATTTCGAGAAGAACAAGTATACTTCTAGGTGAATTGGTGTTTTCCAAAATCAGGAGACATGAAGTGGTACATGCCTACTCGGTGAAAAATACCTGAAATGTTTTTTTGGGGTTGAAAGTTCACTTTATATTTTGGATTGATTTGTGACTCTTTCAATCTTATTATTTGGGTTTTGAATTTATCTCAAATTTAATTTCTTGGGAGATTCAAAATATGTATGATGTTTCCTATTTGTGTGTTAGCCACGTATTAGTTGAAAAGAAATATGTTGTCATTATAATTATTGTCCGGTTCTTCTGAGTGCTTTTATTTTATCGTTGTTTGTTATATTAAGGGATGAAATCCATGCCCCATTGTTTTCCTATTTTCATTTAGTAGCTGTAGAAGTATTTCAGGTTGTGATATGTCAACAAATGTTTTGTGTTCACTAGTTTGTGATTCATGTTGGACCTTTGATACAGGAATGTGCCGCTGCTTTTGTATTCTTTAAAAGTCGGTATGCTGCTCTTATGGCTGCAAAGGTACTGCAGACACCAAATCCTATGTTATGGGTGACAGATGTAGCTCCTGAACCGCATGATATTTATTGGTCCAATATTTGCGTACCATATAGGCAACTTTGGATCCGTAAGATAGCTACACTTGTGGCCTCTATTGCCTTCATGCTCGTGTTCCTTATCCCTGTTACATTTGTACAAGGATTGACTCAACTAGACAAACTTCAGAAAATGTTCCCTTTTCTGAGAGGGATATTTAAAGAGTAAGATGTTGCGGCATCTATAAAGTGACTAATGTCATGGACTCCTATACTCTTATAATGACTAATTTTCTTTTTCTTTCACATGAATCATACTGCTTTAATTTACTTGATGAATGTACGACTTCATTTTAATAAGCAATACAAATTTTAGTAATAAAAAGTACAAAAAAGAAATTGATAAAAATATCTGTAGTCTAAGAACACTCAACTAGTAAAACTATGTTGAGATATGTAACCACTTGAGGGATAAATTATTTATGAACTATTTTTTTGAAAAATATAAGTAGTTTGGAATTCTACCCAGCTTTTAAATACGATATTTCTATCAGGGTTTAGTCTTTAGGTTATTATCATGTCAGCTGCTTGTTTGACGTGATAGCGTAAATTATTCACACACAACTACAATTTGGTCATTGAAGGTTCTTCTACTCCGCCTATTCTTAGCTTATAATTTCCCACGGAAGCAAAGTCTACAATTTTGTATTTACATATGCCATGCTTTCTTTTCAAAATTGAAACGGTCACAAACTAGTACAGAGAGAGAGTTACTTGGAATATGAAATTTGTTGGTATTTATTTATTATCTAAAATGCTATGAAGTTCACTGTAAATCAACTCATTTTTTTGCAGGAAAATTGTGAATCAGGTGGTGACTGGTTACCTACCAAGCGTGATATTGGTTTTATTTTTCTGCGCAGTTCCACCTATGATGATGCTATTTTCTTCTGTGGAGGGTTCTATTTCTCGTAGTGAAAGGAAGAAGAGTGCATGTTGTAAAGTCTTGTACTTCACAATTTGGAACGTGTTTTTTGTTAATGTATTTACTGGTTCTGTTATCACTCAGCTCTCAGTTTTTACTAGCGTAACAGACCTGCCTGCCCAACTTGCCAAGGCAGTGCCATCGCAGGTGATATATCTAAGTTCGTGCAAAAATATTGTGATTTTTAATCACTCAACCTTTATTTAGACTTATTCTCATATGTTAAAGTATTGTTATATTGTATTATAAATGATTTATATGCACCTGGATACATTAGGGATTTGAGCAACGCTGAATAATGTATACACTTGTTATCTTGATTCCCATCTCTACCCATTTCTAGAAGAGATAAATAAGTAACGCCTCTTCAGTTAGTAATTCATTTTGTTTTGGCCTTTTCATGGTATACAGGCTACTTTCTTCACAACTTACGTTTTATCGTCTGGTTGGGCGAGCTTGGCATGTGAAGTTATACAAATTTTCCCTCTTCTATGCAATATTTTCCAGAGATTCATACTCAGACTTAAGGAAGATGCACTGGATAGCAGCCTATCTTTTCCGTACCATACAGAAGTTCCAAGAGTATTATTGTTTGGATTCCTCGGCTTCACTTGTTCTATTCTGGCACCCCTGATGTTGCCCTTCTTGTTGTTCTACTTTTTCCTTGCTTACCTTGTTTACCGAAACCAGGTTAGTAGTAGATGTACATCTATCATGAGTTCGTCTAATCTTTTGCTCATTATGAAGTTTATTGCGTTTATTGCAATTTTTTTTCTTGTTTTAATTTACGTTTTATCTAAAAACTATACATTATTACTAGATTTGGGGAGTGATTGTTTCCTAACAATCTATATGATTTGAGTGATTAGTTATTGAAGAATATGTGAGAAGTTAATTGGTTGCAACAGGGATTTTTTTTGTTTTGTTTTGGGGAAAAACAGGGCCAGGGTCAGCTTAATCTAGTTTCTCATATGAAGCAATTATAATAAAAAGGAATTGACTAAGGAAGCCGAGAGTTATTATAACTTAATGATTATTGCTCGAATGAAATTCTATTAGTAAAATATTCTCTTTTAAATGAAGAGATATGACCGAACGATGTCAATTATATTGAAAACTTTGATCATGATATATTATTTGCATGTAAAATTAAAAACTAGTTAATGACATCATGGTTTCTTAAAAAAAATGATATTTTTCAAATTTATGATTTGTATAAACATGATTTAACTATATATATATATATATGTGATATTCAAATCAACCTACTTTAGTCAATTTTTTTTTTTAACCACAACTACCCAAATGGAGAAAAGAAAGGAAATTACTTGTGTATGACTACATCTTTACATTCAACTGTATTAATTTGTTTCTAAGATGCTAACCAAAATAAATGATGCAGTTCATATTATGACGTTAAATGATGCTTATCTTACGTTCCGATTAATGACAAATGAATGGAATGGAATGGAATGTGATGAAATAAGATGGGATGAAATGGAAGCCATTTCTTCCCGTTAAACACTGTCATTGATTCCTTGATTTTTTGTTTTAACCAGCGCAAAACACTTCCACTAAACATAATTTTTCTGTTCAGATTATCAACGTGTACATTACAAAATATGATAGTGGGGGACAGTTCTGGCCTATAGCTCACAACACCACCGTGTTTTCATTGATATTTTCTCAACTTATCGCGCTGGGGGTGTTTGGACTTAAACGCTCATCAGTTGCATCTGGATTCACCATTCCATTGTTGATTGGTACGCTTCTATTTCACCAGTATTGTAGGCAACGGTTTCTCCCGATATTCAAGAGCAATTCAGCACAGGTAAAACTCCCTTTCTCCCTGCCCCAGTCCTCACGATCGCCCTTGTCTTTCATTCAACCCTTTTGAATTAATCAGGCTTGCTTTAGATTGTAATTGACATGGATATGAGAGATGAGCACAGCGGGAGGATGGAAGAGATTTATGAGCATTTACCTGTAGCCTACAACCAGCCCAGTTTAACGGAAGAAGATGCCTCAAGCCAACCCCAATGCGACAAACGTCACGAGGACATGGACAGAGGTCAATCTTCATCAGAAGATATGGAAAAAGGTTTGTTTTAGTATTGAGATTAAATTATACTGTGATAGCTCAAATTGCAAACCATATTCCTCATCTTGGAATCTATGTGTATTAACTGTTTTAAAAACATTGACATTCCTTTTCCTTTTATTAAACTAATTTCTCTTCATTGCTTTAAAAACATTACATTTTGTACTTCCATTAAGAGTAAATGTTATAAATAAGATCATGTACAATCTGAAAAACTCTTGTGGGATGTCAGTGTAATTCACTGATATTGTGAGTTCCCTTTTTGAACGATTTTTATTAACATAACTTTTCTTGGTAGAAGGTAAATAAGGTGGAGAGGAAACAAATAGATGGAAAATAAAATGAGTTTATTTGATAGAGAAGAAATAGAAAAGGTGAGACTAACTAATTATATTTCCTCGATTTCTTATCAGTTTCCGTTCACCTATTTACCTTTTATCTATTTCTTTTATCTATCTTAAATTATAACACTTATATTTTTACTTTATTTCTTAATTTTATCCTTCCTATTTGTTACTTGCAATTTTGTTTCCTTTTCTTACAAACTGACCCTTGGCAATGTTTGTTTTGCACTCAGGCAAGGAACTTTTTAAAAAACATAGACCACGCCCAGTACAACGCTCAGTGAGTTTGAACTCGGATAAATCTGTACTTGATTTAAACCTATGAGTACACCGAAAATACTGTACATTGTATAAGAAATATCATGACGTGCACAAAAGAAGGTGCCTGTTCATGAACAATTGTTCAAAATATAGATGAAGATGAGAGTCTCTTGAGATATATATATTATGTTGTTCATTAATTTTTCAGTTGTAAATAGTTTTCTATTAAAATGAGTTCAATTAAATGTATAGACATGTAATAATACAACATTGTCATCAAAAGTGAAGTAAATTTCAGAAAACTGAGAAATTGAGATACGGCAACATGCATATATCTTTAAAGGAGCTTCCAAATTAGATTAGATTTAGACTCTGAAATTTGTGCGCCTATTTTATTGATAGATTTTTTATTAATTTAAAAGTAAATAAAAATATATATATATATATATATATATATATATATATATATAAATGGTAATGCACAAGTATAACTTGCTCTTCTGCTGGTTGCATTGCACTACTTGATATTCATGAAGAACACCAGAAACCAAAAACTGGAGTTTGCACGTACAAATGGAAACCTAATGTCCCAATCTGCATTATGTGCCAGTTAACTATTCCATCAATATATCACGAAGTCTCCAAATTAGAGAAGTTACTCCTTTCTTGTTGGTTCTTTGCATCTTCAATCAAATTTCTCCAATGCCACAAAACCTGCATCAGTCCCCCACTTGCGACATGCAATAGAAATACACGAGGCAGTGTTGCAAACCATGAGGACATGATCTTCACAAACACAAAAATGAAGTACATTCCCAGAAGACGCCATTTCAAAACCTTTTCCTGTCAAAAAGCAGAAAAGCAAAGCTCATCAGAAGATTGTGATAAACACAGAAACAAAACAAGCTAATGATGAAATACACAACAATTTCAAAATATACCTCAGATCTATGAAACAATTCTTGTGATATCTCCTTCAAGAAATCAGCCACAAGACAGCCAGCAAAGAGGCCAATAGGAATTACCAGTTCACGGTTTATGGACAACGTATATACAACGTCTGACACAAAGCTATAAATTAAAAACAAAACAAGAGACCATTTCACTGCCTCTTGTGCAAGATTAAGAAGTTTCTCTAGAAATATATGCTCAGCTTTTTTCCAAGGAAATTCTTGAACAAAGACTGGTATTGTTCCTTTGAGTTTCTCCCTCATGATTCCAATCTTCATCTTAACCTCATTGGGTTCATTATGCTCTGCCATTGATACAATGAATGATCTAGTTCGATTATAACTTCTTAGACGGGGAAAGTATATTTCTGAGCATCTGTGGAATTGGCAGGGTTGGCATTGAAACACCTTTACCTACACAAAAGAAGGGAAACTAATTTACAACAAATGAATGAAAATTTCAGCCACTTACGTTATATCATACTTCACAAATTTTTAGGACTGCAACTTCAGTGGAACGGAATCGCCCCCCACATAAAATTGGAAGGCTGCTCATGAACTGTGCCAAATATAGCACAGACATTTTTACAGCAACAATAACCATTTTTGACTAAATATTGAGGAACCTTAAGCACATCCCTTACTTCAAAAACCTTAGCACTGAGAATGTATCAAAATTAAACGCTTAACTAATTCCGCCCATCACGTTTCAGTTAACTTTATTCATCATATCAAAGCAGGCCCCATTGTTCACCATAAGCCATATCTGCTCTACAGTTTCTAAACTTAATTGGTATTTCACTATTTCTTTCTCTTCTGAACCGTTTTATGTCGACATTCTTCCTCTGAAACCAATTATTTCCCAAGAAAAAACTCAGGTATCTCTCTAGAATAAAAAATTCAGTCATAGAAAATCATTGTCCTAATTTCTCTTTCTAGAATAGTAGTTCTAAAACACAGTGACAAAAACATGTTTTACAGTTTAATCACATTCAAATAGATAGCAAACAAATTTCCTCATACACAAAGAACATCACAATGCAACAAACTAAAGGTGACTTCATTAAAACCGTGTTGATCATTTCGATGGAAATAAGAATGAAAAAGAAACTGAAAATTGATTCATATTTAAGACATCATTTCATGTAATTTACCCGTGAGACGATGTTTTAGTTGAAATCGAGGAATGTAATAAAAGCATACCCGAAACGTGGGAGTTGAAGGAACTGCAAGCGAAGGCAAAATCGCCATGCTTCTCCGCTTCAGCTGCAACAACCCAATCCAGTTCCCTGCAGAGCAATTATTCATTAAACTTTCGTGTTTCTTTAGGGTTTTGCGTTCGGAGAGATTTGGGCCCGGCCCAACTTACTTTTTCAAAGGCCCACCTTCGAGCCCGTAATTAAACTCACAAGTTACATCCCTTTGTTTGCACCTTGTTTTTTTCTTACATGCTTCTCTTGCTTTTGTGAAGTTACTTAAATATTTATGTTGAATAGTTTTGCACTTCATCACAAATGATCATAAAAATAAGCAAATTTATATATTTCAAAAAAAAGATTTTAAAATATAAAAAACAAGAAGCATGAAAGGAAAAAAAAAAAAAAAGAGAGAGGTGCAAAGAGAATAAAAAAAAAACTCTACAAATAAAGTCTCCCTTAATTTGGGATTTTTCTTCCTTTTCCTTCACACTTTCTTCTTTCATTCTATAATATGCAAATGACCCACTTGCTTTATTTACAATAAAGTTTTATGATATAATTTTATAAAAATTACACTTTTAAAGATCAAGCTTTTATTTGAGTTGATAATTTAAATAATTTTATTTAGAATTTTAAAAATAAAAAAGTCAAATAAATACTCAACCGTGTTAATTAACGAATACATATATTAAGAGTTAGGATAAACCCATCTCACACTTACTTTAAGCCTTATAATTACATGTGCTTAAAACCTTTTATCCAAAAATAAATAAATAAATAAATAAATAAAATAAATAAATAAATAAAAGAGGTGTCGTTTGGCTGTTGTCATGGTTTCTTTAAGTTAATTATGATTTTGTTTAAGTTAAGTTTTGATGTCTTTGGTTTTATGTCGTAGGATTTTTCTCTCTCGTTTCTTCTGCTTTCGGGATATTCCCTTTCACTTTACAGAACCCACATATTCACACATGCATTAACTTTAATACTTTTTCCTTAATACAATATATAAATACTGATTAACCTAACAAATCTTTGTTTTGCTCCATCTGGCAGCTTTCAGTTTCTGTTCCTAGCTTTCATATCTAATCTGCTTTATCACTTTAATTAACATAATTAACCATTCACATTACATATACATGCTTCTTAATAACAAAAACCAATTTACACACAAAACAAGTCAGTATTCTAACCAGTTAAACTTAAACATGCTTCCTAATCATAATAGGCTATTATAGCAACTTATTTCAATAACTTTACTTACAAATATTTAATTTTATTATTTATATATATATATATATATATATATATATATATATATATGTATGTATGTATTTCATAAAAAGGTCTATATTTTATTAAGATAGAACAAATTCATTGTACCTGGACATCAATAATATATTTATAAGACTTATGACAGTCAGGTCTATTGATTAAACATTAGTGAAATATATTTTTAGGTAATCAAACTCAATAATTAATAATCAATACAATATGTATATTGGTAAATCATAAGACAATTTGATCTGTTTATACATGATAATTAATTCTGATCGGTATATTTCATATAATACATTTATGTTTAAATACTATTGTCTCACTAATAGCATTTTAACTTAAAATCTCATAAATAAAGTTCATTTTTTTTCCATCAACAATATATTGAGTTTTTCGTATTAACCATTTTACTACAATAAAAATGACATGTATCTCCACTTACTTTTACGTTAGTATAGGTAAAAGTTTCTTCTTTTTTTTTTTACCTATATAGACATTAAACATAGGTAAAACTCTCACAATACTTAAATTGAAATATTTAATTACAGAAAAAATAAAAATATATTATATACTAGTAAGATGAAATCACCAAATTCAAATATTTATTATATATTAATTTATTGAAAAACATTATTAGCATTTCCCTAAAGCAAATCCCTTCATTCTTTAGAGTGCCCTTTTATAAGTGATAAAACAAAACCATAAAATATGTTCCAAGCTAACTATAATTATGAGGCCAACATAGATTTATTTGTTAACTAATAATACTATATAATTGAGGTGCCTAAGTCTATTATATGGACCCCAAATATATATTATATTATATTATATAAATATTTGATGCAATTAGATAGTGCTGTAATCAGCTATAACGGCCAAAGTTTGAAACTACAGAAAAAAATAATATTATTATATTAATAGTGAGTGTCAAATTATGTCTAAGTGTCAACAAAACCCTAACAAATAATGACCATGGCTTACCAGAATATCATCATAGTCAACCAAAATTCATCTAAAATATTACAGCTATGATCAATTACACACACAGTCAACATATTATCTTATAATAACAATGACTAATTAAGTTTATCTAACAATCAAGTCAAAAAAGAGAGGTCTATAATATTACAAGTTTTTTAGGTTTGGAAACTTGGATGTGATTTTCAAAACCTAAATAATGATTTATTTTCTTTGTTGTTCACATTGGATTGTTTTTCGGGTTTAGAAAATTCTTGGATCATGACAAAAATGTAGAAATAACTATATATATATATATATATATATATATATATATATATATATATATATATATATATATATATATATATTTGGTCTTTATTACATTATATTATATATTTTAAAAATATAGAAAATTTGTGAGGAAATTCTTGGATCATGAGAAAAATAATTTGGTGAGAAATATATAATATTAATAAAGGATAATGATATTTAGACAACATTTTTTTGACAACATTTGAACATTGATTACGTGTAGAACAATTTTTGACCAATCACACATTGACACGTAATCAATGTTCAAATGTTGTAAAAAAATGTTGTCTAAATATCATTATCCATTAATAAATGATGAGCATAGATGGAAGCCCTAACACATTGGATTCCATTCTAAATAAAAATTCTAGCATTGAAGACCGTAAGGGGACTTTGGTCCATATTAATTAATTTCAAATTAATTTAAGCAATTAACATAGCATGACATACATTGGTGCAACTGAGATTTAATCAAACTTGTCGTTATGATGTATGCCAACTACATTTGACCAAAATTCAAAACAATATTATTGGAATATTATTATATGTATATCTTATTCTTGAATTATTAACATTTCTCATAATGGTTTATGGCTGTTCGTTTTGACCAGTGTTAAAGTTAAGGGTCTCGCAATTAACATCAATATTTTAAATCGTTAATGTCTGATATTGATGGAAACCAAATGTTCGTTTAAAATTTTCTAATAAAATGAGTTTAAATTTAACTTGTCTTTATAAAATTAAGATTATTTTTCTAATATATTATAAATTGATGTTATTTTTATAGTTGATACATAACTTGAATATGTAACTATTATATATTACTTTAATTTTGAGTTAATTACTGGATCAGAATTTTTCCAAATAAATAATACAATGTGAAGAAAAAATTACTATGCTAAACCAAGACTCATTTGAATACATAAAATTGGGCACTACAGAAACTTTATCTGAACTTTTATAAAATGTTTAGTATATACTAAAATTTGAATTTGAATAATATTTTCAGTCATATCTAAAGTCTAACTTTGATAATATATACATATGAATAATTAAGATAAAGTATCAAATTTAATTGATAGACAACAACAACAGCATTTCTGATACAGTAAATAAATTTTATCTTTTAAATAATATTGTATAGGATGAAAATAGAAAATAATCTGCAAAAATACATTTTAATTCATTAAAACGTTTTTCAAAACAAAATCGTAAACCATTTTAAAATACATAATATGTCAAATACAACGATACTATAATAATATTATAGAATATGAATTCAAGTTTATAATATAAAACTATGATTCAAACTAATTTATCGAAAAGACAGCCAGCACTAAATTTAAATCATTTGATATTTACTAGTGACGTTCTATATAATTGCATTAGATAGGTAAATTTGAATTTAATTATACATATATTTCCTTATTTTTTGGTGAAGACAAGAGAAAACAAGAGAGCATATGAAGGACTTGATTAAGGCCAATTTTTAATATGCTTTTTATATTCTGATTTAATAAATAAGAGTAAATTAAATATGTATAAAAACATAATAGTGGAAATTTCTTTTATACAACGGTTGCCAATTATTTTTTTTACTAGCTAAAGAAAAAAAATATTATTATCGAATTATTGTAACTAGGTATCATGGGTAATTCTAATTCCAATAATAAAACACTCCTATGATTAGAAACATCATAGTCATTTCGCTGTAGGATTTTAATCTTTCCAACAACCTTAGATGGATTAGGTTAAGAATTTTGTATGACATCTGTTTCTTTTTTGTGTTGCTTAAAGATTGAGAAATTTTATTTTTTATTTTTTAATTTAACAACCTATATTGTTTGGTCTTTATAGTTGTTGAGAAATGGTATACTATTTAATGAAAGTAAATATGATGTCATTGCTACCTTAGACTTTAATTAATGACAGATCTTGACGCTGCTTTTTATATTTTGGATGTTTCTCTTCAAATTGCTCAATATTAAAGGTCGCAATAACTTAACTTTATACAAGGGTTCCAACGTCTCTGATTTTCTTTCAATACTTACCATACAAGTACATATACACGTACATATACATAAATATAAATATAAAGAAATTAACAATTTTTTTTATAATTTTTTTACAATGTATATATAGCAGTTTGTGATTCATTCGTTTCAAATATTTTTTCAAAATAAATTCAACCAGACCAATAAAATAGTGACACGTATCCAGTTATAAAAAATTGTTAAAAAAAATTGTTAAAATATTATTGTCCTAAATATAAAGATACTATTATTTTATATTTAACTTTTTACACCTAATCTTGTTTAATTTTTTTTTTTTAAATAAATAGACGACTCTCGTTCTCCTCTTTTTTATCCATTTTTTCTTCAAAATAACAATGTAAAAATAGATGCATATATTGTCAAAATTAAAGTTCAAAACGTACATAAAACTGATGGATTATATATATTTACATCATATATTATTTATTATTATTTTTTATTTGTCGTTTATTATACATATATAATACGTATAAAATAACATAAAAAAAAAATAAACTCTTTACATATTTCATATATTTCACATAAAGATAAAAAAGATTTATAATATATAAATAAGTGAAAGTCTTATTTTAAAAACATAATTTTATAAATTTGAATTAAACATAAAATTTATTTTTTAAAATTGTATATAAAATATTTTAAAAGATTTATTATTGATTAACTAAGTTTATAATATCACTTATTAATATTGATTCTCATGTTTGATATACATATATTAAATTTACAATATATAAATAAATGAAAGGAAACTTCATATTATAAATTAATATTATTAAAAGATTGAATTAAAAAAATTCCATTCATTAAGATAAAATAAACATTATATTTATATAATAAACCTAAAAAAATGTACTTGAAGTGATGATTGTTCATAAGATAGGATGACATATTAAATGGTTTAAAAGAAAAGAAGTATGGACCATGACTTTTGGTTGCTTTGACAAAACCCATTTCTAAAGGTTTGAAGTAATTAATATATAGGACCTATGATCCTTATTCCCACCTAGAAAGAGTGAAAGGGGTAAAAAGTAACAAAGCCAAATCTTAAATCAAATTTAAACTCTGCCTTTCCAATCATAATGTTTCACTTCCATATTATATATATACTATGATGTTTGATGTATGCACCATATACATACTACTGTTCAAAGATGAACTTAAATCTTTTCTAAGTATTACTGTCATCCTGACAAGTGATTATATAGAATCATTTTTCTTTAGATAAAAAAAAAAACTCATTTATATTAAATTGTTATCTAAAATGGAAAGGAATCATTTGGTCAGTTTTTTTTTTTTTTTTTTCTAAGGCTACACACATATTTGAATTATATGAGTCAATTTGAGTCTAAATTTTAAGAGGGATTTGATTCAAATATTTTTAGATTTTTTTTTTTTATAAATTCAAATGATCCTATATACAAATTAAAAAAAAAAATTAGAGAAATTATACAGGGTCTACAAATTATATATAAACTAATTTTAACCCTTACGAAACGTAATTTTATTTTTTCTATTTTTAAAAATTATACATAAGAAACATGTCCAACATGAATATATTTAGTTAATATAAAAATTAAATTTTATCTTACAAATAAATTCTCTTAAAACTCAAACTTAAAAGTTTTTGTATAATTTTCTTTGGTAGTTGGATCTAGTTTAATTTGACAACACCAACGGAAGAATTGAACATCCACATCTTCCAAAAGATTGTTAACTGAGTCACGTAAAGAATCTATAACTTTTAATATATATAATCAAGAAACTATACATAAGAGGTCCTAGCTAAAGTATCTTTCTTACATATAAATATATATATATAGGGAGTAAACAAAATGCACCCTATTGAAACATGTCATTGTATGCTATTAATGTTCACTTCCATCAACAAGACAACTTTCTCACCATATTAATAAAGATATTTTATGTATATTTTAGGCATGTAGGACTGACTCAACATTGGCAAACATATAATGCTCATCAAATAGAAATTGTTCTGGCAGGTGCCACTTCTTTTTTAAGATAAAGTTCTATTTTATGCAATATTCTCTTACAAAATAGTTGGGAAAAAAACAAGAAACAAGAGAGAGAAATTTAAAGTGAGGTGAAAACTAAATAGTAAAAGACACAAGAAATTTGCCTAGATACCACACTATAAAATATAAATGAATAGTACAAGTTCTGTTTTCGAATTAGATTCAGTTTTGTATTGATAATATATGACATTTAATAAAGTACATATTTTACAAAATAATAACATCTAATAATGATTCTAATGAAAAAGTAACACCCATGTTGATTCTTAAGCACTTATAAAAAAGAAAAAGAAAACTAAGAAAAGTAATCGATAGTATATATATATATATAAACTCATTTTTATATTGGCATATTTACATAAGTAATTAACTTATAAATAAGTTTATTATCATGCATGTAATGCTTCAACCTACGTTTGTCTTAAAAGATATCATAAAAATTCATTGTATCTCTTTCTTCCTTTCTTTTCTTTTGTTGAAAGACAAATGTACACGTAAACACCAACCACATTGTTCAGACTAAATGGCACACCCTACTGATCAGTGCCTTTTTCTGAGATTGCATAGAGTTTGACTGGTCTTCTATGGACACAATAAATGATAAATCATAGCAGAAATCAGTTAGAACACGAAAGATGTTTAAACGATACCCAAATCAATACACAAAACAATAGTCAGAGAAACTACACTGCTACTACCTAGCAGATGATCAACATTCAGCACTATAGCTTATGAGAAAAACTAACTAACTAAGCAGAAATTAATATAGCTACAGTACATAGACAGTTATACATACTATATCTATATATATATATATAACTTATTTTATCGTCAATTACCCCCCTCCCCTTGTGATAAATGGCTAAATAATAATAGTAATGACAGTAAAATAACAATATACAAAAAGATAATGTTATTGTGCCCCTGGGTAGCTAAACTCTTGCAAAGCACATTCTTGACCTTCAAAATGGGAAGCAAGTGAATCATGGTGATAAATGGAAGTGGTGGTTTCAACCCAATTTGTGGTGGTGCTGGTGGTGGTGTTTTGGTCACAAGTAGTAGTTATAGTAGAATCTGTTATCTTGTGGTGGATCATGCCCTCATTGTACAAGAACTCTAACCCATCTGAATAATTAGAAGAAGGCACCATTTCATCAAATGATGGAGTGAAATTACCATCTTGTCCTTGCATCATGTCATCAACTCCAGAGTATTGACCAGTTTGTGCAAACTGTACCTCGTTGTTGGCAACAATGCAGGCTGAAGAAGAAGAGGAACCAACGTGGACTTGTTCTTGGTAAACTTGTTGCCCTTGTGATGAGAATTGAAGGTTCAACCCATCAAGGGTAGGCTGGTAATAATCACCTGAAAATCTTCCTCCTAGTTTGATCAGGAGTTTCTTGATGGAATCTTGGTCGTTGAAACCTGGACCTTGGTTTGTTGTGTATGGAAAGGGTACTATGGGTAGTGGCAGCACTGGCATGTTAATGTTCTGTGGCCAACATAATTGTTGATGTTGTTGATGTTGTTGACTAGTGCTACTATTTTCCTGAACCATGGATAAGGAAGAAGAATCACCATCGCTACTCCTTCTATTAGCATCACTAATTTCTTGCTTAACACTGCTGTAATTGCCTCTATTACGTGGCTCTCTTCGGTGCTTCCCTAGAAGCTTCTTTTTCAGCCTCGTGTTCCAGTAGTTCTTTATGTCATTATCAGTTCTTCCCGGCAATTGTGCAGCAATCACCGACCACCTGCGATCACACAAACCAAAAGGGTTTCACGAAACAAAGAAACACACACGTTTGAGATGTGAAAGAGAAAGCCGTAACCATAATCTTAGTAAAAAATATATCTCAAAAAACCAAACACGCATTATAATCAGTAACATGCATATATTGTAGCAAGTAACACATTAAGCTGGGAGTGAAATGAACACGCACACACACATGTATATCCAAAAGAATGTATAAACCTGCTTCCGATACTGATGTAAAGGCTACAAATAATGTTGTCTTCTTCCTCGGAGAAACCACCGTGCCTGAGATTAGGGCGAAGATAGTTCAGCCACCTAAGGCGGCAACTCTTGCCACATCGCTTAAGGCCTAGTTCATCACAAAATTAAAGATACTGTCAGACACACACACACAAAAAAAAAAAAAGACCAAACCTAATCTTCATACTGATCATGATGGCTGTTAAATAAATGAAAATCACCCAAACCCAATTGGAATATATAATCTTATAATAATAATTTGAACACTATGCTTTAAAAATTTGAAGTCTTTTGTTGATTGAATGATTCNTACAGAATGAAATGGATGAAGGAAAAGAAAGTTTAGAAATAGGGTTAGAAAGAAAGTGGTATAACATACCTATTTTTTGAGGCAAAGCAATCCAGTTACCACCAGTGCCATGTTTTTCTATGTAGGATTTGAGCTTAGCATCTTCTTCTGGAGACCATGGACCTTTCTTCACGTTTGCTTTGTCGCAGCAAGGAGCTCTGCCCATGTTGTCTTTTTGGTTTTGGTGTCTGCTTTGAGCTTTTTGATTGATTGGGGCAACTTCTACTCTTTAATTACAGACCCAAGTCAGAATTATAGGAGAGAGAGAGAGAGAGAATGAGAATTATTAATATAAAAACTTGAAGGAGATAAACATGATTCCAAGACAATCCATTGCGCTATTTTTATATAGTGTGTGTGGCAGAAAAGAAAGGTATATGTTAATTTGATATAGAAAATTGCTGAAATTTAGTATTGCCAGAATAGGAGAATAAGGTTTGTTCTTCTTGTCTTTCTTAGACTGGAATCAATTTTAAGTTGTATATACTATGGGCTCTAACATATTTAATTTTCCTTTCAACTTTTTGGAGTCCACTCTTTCTTGCTTCACTGTCTACCCACATATGCATGCATCTGACATTATGGCAGCACTTTTCTTTCTTACACTCTTTCTCCATTTTTTTCAACTTTTTCTTATTACAAAATTTATTTTTTACTTTTTATTTTTTGTAGTTTTAATAACACATTTTCTTATTACAAAGTGTACTCTCTTTTTTTTTAAAAAAAAAAATCTAAATGTTATCATTAAAGTTCTCTCCCACCCCACATTTTTAGATTTCCTTCATTTTCTTGATATGTTGAATGTGTTTTTTTTTTTCCTTTTTTGTAACATGTTCTTATAAAAAAAGTCAAATTATGACCATTTTTATGAAGTAACTTCGTTTTATTACTGATAAAATGTATAAAAAATGAAAAAATTTACGATAAAAATGTGCAAAAAATTGGAAACTTAATTATAAAATGAGTGACAAAAAAGATGACAATGTACAACATGCCATTAATTATTTATTTTTTAAAACTTAGTGATAAAATAATGTTGTGTATAGAATGGACAACCTAAATATCCTTATTTAATATATTTGTTTTTTTTTATAAAAAAATTAAACTTTTTTATTTTATTTAAAGAATGGGTTGATGACTTCTTAAACCTTATTAATTGATAAAGTTATAGCATGGAAATAAAAGTAAGAAAAATGTACTATATATTTAAGTTTGTATTACAGATTCTGTTGTTTAGGAGTTATCAACAATGTTGGACATTGTTTAATTGTGATGTAGCTTTTGTCAATGCTTTGAAATTTGGCTGTGAAGGCTGTCTTATATTAGTGTAAAGTTAATATCTTTCCAACTTCTAAGTTGACCAGTTTTATTATCACTTTAGGGCACAGAGAGTCTGAAATACACGAGAAGGACACATCTGCTTCCTGAACTGAAAGAAAGACCGTTCAAAAATCTATGTTTAGAGTTATTTTCAAACCAAATTTTCTTAGAAAAATAGTTTCTAAAGCATAATCTTTTATTAGGTTTTAATGCACATCAATCAGGAAAGTGATGTAAAAACAGAAGAATTTAAAAAAACTCATAATTACAAATGAGAGAAGAAAAACACATAAATATAGAGGCCTTTGAAAGAACTTTTTATGAAATTTATTCTGATTTAAAAAACTACACATGATTTTGTGATATTTTCAATGTATAATGATGTTGTTGATGATGTGATTTGGTTTTTTATAATCCATGTGTTTGAAGTAGCATTTATTGAAAAATAGATATTCGTGTATAAGATATTAATCTTAATAGGACTATCACATTCAAAAACTCACTTCATGAGGATTTGAATGAAAAATAATAATGATAATCTTATGGGGTCCGTAAGTCACAACCAAGCTTCATCCAAGAAAGGAAATTAAAAATTGAACGATGTTGATATATATAAGGTCATTGATTTTAGTCAAAAATTGAAAGGTTAAGAAAGATTGTAGAAGAAAAAGAAATAGGGGGAAACAGTGCATTGAATTTATGTGGAAAAGTTGTGAGGGTTTTTTTCTTCCATTTTTGGTTGGTGAACAAAATGACTTACTAGATAATAAGAGTGCCGTGAGAACCGAGGCAGTAGGCTGACTACTGCGTACAAGCATTATCCCCACATTAACCCCACATTAACCCCACATAACATACACACATATATATTTATAATTGGTGAAAATATTTGTTTTTAATAGATTTGTATGTAAGTAAAATGAGTAATAAAATTATTGTTTTGGGTTTTTGTACATTTCATGGTAAAAAAAGTCCGTAAATTCTTATGAATTTGTTAGTAATTGAATTTTTTTCAAGTGAATTTGTTAGTAATTGATTTTTTTAATTTTATCGATATATGGATCTTAATTTTTCTGCCAAATAAAATATTTATAATAAATATTAACTGAATTTGGATGAAGAGAAGAAGAAAGAGGGGGAAGAGAAGGAGGAGGAAGACGGGAAAGAGAAGGAGAAGGAAAAAGAAGAAGAGGAGGAAAAGAAAAGGGAAGAGGAATGGCGACGAGTCGAATCAGACATGAATAGTATCTATTTCCAATCCGACCCATTGGATAAGATTGTACTCGTTACTCGACTCGTTACCTGTGCGGATACCTATTTAGAAAACACCTGCGGGTATTTTAAAACCCGCAGGTAGCCGTGGATACTTGCAAAAAAAAATATTTTATACATTTTAAAAATAAAATTTAAATAAAATTACAATATATATATATATATATATATAATATAAATTAAAATTTAATTTAAATTAAATTTAACCTAATAAAATATAATTTAATTTAATTTTTAATTAAATTTAATTAAAAATTATATAAATTAATATTTTTTATTATTTTTTGCGGGTAAAGGGTATCCGCGGATACCCGTGCCTGCGGATACCCATGTCCGTAGATTTTTTTGTCATCACTAATTATGACAGTAGAGGTGGTGACATTAATGGCAAACACAGTAACAACAACAAGGATCACTAGTGGAAACTATAAATTTTATAACAACTTTTTAGAACCCACCTAGTATAGAAACTGGCACGGTGACAATATTGTAAATATTAGAAGTTTTTCTATATCGGTTGCATTGAGAACAAGTATATAATGTATCGCGATGAAAAAACTGTAATAAATTATAAAGCTTTTTACACCGGTTGCAATCAAAATAGGTATAGAAAGTTATTTATTTATACCTGTTAAACCTATAACATGTATAAATGGAATTTAAGAGGTGGCAAAAATGTAATATCGAAAGAATATTTCTATACTAGTTAGGTACTATAACATGTATACATTATTTTACATTCTGCCCTAAATCTCCTTTTGCGCTTCACTTTCTTTGTTATTTGATTCTTCTCCTTTGTTTTCGTTCACATTCTTGCATTTCACATATTTTCTCTTTTGTGCTTGTTGTCATTTTTCTTGTTCACTCGTTCACTGGTTGCCATTGTTCTTGTTCACTCATTTGTTGGTTGCCATTATTGGAATTGTTGTCGTGGTGGTTGGGTAAAGTTGTTGTTTGTCGTTGCTGGTTGGGTTGTTGGTTAAAGCTCTCGATGTGGTGGGTGGGTCAACCTTTCGTTCTTCGGCGCTAGTTGTCATTCATGGTTGAAGTATTCGACATGGTGGGCTGGTGTCATTATTGTTGTCTCCGTGGTTGGAGCTCTCGTTTGTGGTGGGTGAAGTCCTCATCGTGGTTGGTTTTGTAGTGCTTCACTGTTGTGGTGGGCTTGTAAGTGCGTGGTGGTGTGTGATAACGGTTGATTTAACATGTTTGTGTGTGTATATTTTGTGAACAAATCAACTCCTTCATAGCTTTTACCTTGTTTTACCTTGTTTTATCCTGAAGTTTAGTGTGTTTTCCAGTTTTCTTGTGTTTTATTTAGTATATGATTGTTTTTACCTCTAATATCTATGTTTGAGTGTGTGAAATAAATGAATAGGAAGCAATTCTAGTGGAGGAAAACAAGCAAGAACTCAAGGGAACATGTTTTGGGACAATAAAAGATCAATTTGAAGCAAATACCCACGTTGGACACCTTTGGAAGTGCACAAGAGCTTGAATTTTATAATGCTGTCAAAACTGTTATGCCCGAGTGCCCTTCTGTGTGCTGCAGCCAAAATTTCCACGCCCGGGCGCCCCTGGGGGGCGCTCAGCGTCCTTTTTCTGCAGATTTCACGATTGGGCGCCCTAGAAGGGCGTTGGGCGCCCTTTGCTTCGTTGTTTTGCCCAGAATTTGGCGCCCGGGCGCTCTAGAAGGGGCGCTGGGCGCGACTTTCCGCTGATGTGTCAAAATGGGTTATTTAAACATGGGTCTCGCGATTTTTGGGGCATTCTTCTCCTCTTACACTTCATTCTTCACCTAGAGAGATTGGGAGAGGCCCTTGGAGGCTATTTGGGGTGTTGGGAAGCTCTCTCACTCCTCCTTGGGTCTTCAAGCTTCATCAATGGTGATTTTGNCCCTTTTGGGTTGAGGAAGAAGATGGGTCACAAATTGGAGATGGAGATGCGAAGGGGAGGTGCAAATGGAGCATGGAGCAGCTACCAAGAACCTTGGGAAAGGCTTTGCATCTTCTCTTTGGTTCCAATTTCTTCCCTATCTCTTCAATTTTGTAGAACCCTAAGTTCTCCACCATTGAGGGCTTTTCCTATTTGTTGAGATTAGTTGTAAAACATGGAATTCTTATGTATTTTGTGATGTTAATGATATATGCTTTTCCAATTCATGTTAGTATTTGATTTCTATGCTTAATGCTTGTTGTGGCTTGATCACCCATGGCATGAGTTTTGGTTCTTGATGTATTGAGAAATATGATTGAACCTAGAATTGAAATTGAA
>NC_028356.1:33907418-34008368 GCF_000741045.1 Vigna radiata var. radiata | reverse complement strand
CATGAGAATGAAATGGATGAATTCTAGTCTTGACAAATTGTAAATACACTATGTTAAATTCCTTGCACACCAACTGTTTGATAAAATACCAAAAAGAGTTTNNTGTGTTGTTTTTGTGCACTTTGATGTCTAATTGAGTTATAAAAGGAAGAATTGTCATGCGTTGCATAAGTCCCTTGGGAGAGAACGATATTTATCACTTGCTACGCTACGACCGATGCACTTGCCGTTGGTTTTGCAGCAACAGTGTGCATTTGGACCTTGTCGCGTGGTGTGTTGGATGTTCCAACTATAGATACTACCAGCTAATCAGTGAACTTGATAGGCTAGAATCTCAACTTTTTAACAGAAACAAGGTAAGCCATTTTATTGCAACATATATATGTTGTTTGAGGTGCAAAATAATTGATTTCATAAGGAACATGTTTGCTTGTTTGTTTTTATCATCAGTGATTGAAGAGAAAAAGGAGTAACTACAAGAAAAAAAAAACTAAAAAAAGGAAAATGAAGAAAAGGAGAAAGAAAATCAAATCATAATATTTACTAACATATTTTACCAACAACTAAAATTTATTTGTAATTACTGATAATATTTATCAAAAAAAAATTACTAATTACTAATGATTTTGATGGTTAGTAATTACTGATGGATTACATATGGATAACCATCAACAAATTTTAATAATCCATAATTATCAAAGATAATTATCAAAAAAATGTAGACGTCGATAATTATCGACAAATTTTTTTATTTGTTAATAAATTTTACTAATGAGTATTTGACCTATAAATTTTTTGTCGTCATAAATGATCAATAATTTTAATTTATCAAATGAATTTTAGTAATTATTGATAATTTTTTTATTAATAAAATTATTTTTTATTGTAGTGGTTACTAACTCTCACCAACATTTTTTTTTCTAGTAAAAACATCTAGCAAATTTGTGATAATTTTTCTATCATATTATAGCATGAATTTTAATATATTATATATTTTTTTGTTGGAGATTTTTTTTTTTCATAAAAGATTACATTATAGAATTAAGTTTAACGAAAGGAAATTTAATAAAGGAGAAGGAAGGAAAAGAAGAATGAAATGGGAATTTTTTTTATTAGTTTAGTTTAAGAAAATGGAAAAAAGAAGCTTGAATGAATGTCTTATATGGTTTAGAGAGAAAGGGATGTGCATATAATACATTGTTATGTTTTATGGATGGTAATAAAAAATAAGAGGAAAAATATTTTCTTTATAAACTTTAATTTTAATTTTATAGTCCTAAAAATATAAATTTCATTGTTTTCTATCTTTTAAAAACTGGTGACAATAATATTTTGAAAACATTCTTTATTGAACTAAATTTTTAAAAGTCGTGATTTGTTTTTAAACATTATACTTCATTTCATGAATGCCGTTTGCAATTTTATAATTTTAATAAATTTTAACTAATATTGTTTTTCTCAGCAAAACAAAATTAAAATACATGAAGTAGATGGGATGTATGATAATTGACATTATTATTGTTTTTATTTTAATTATTTTTATTTTCTATTGGTACTATTATTATTATTTTTAAATAATTAAGAATTTTATTTAATAAATTGAGAAATAAAAGCATTTAGTTTTCATTTGTAAAAATATCTTGCAAATAAATAAAAATCACTAAAAATTAAAAAATATATCCACAAATTCAATTATCAACCGATTAAGTTATTTCAATTATAAAAATCAAATAAAAAGGAATTACTAAAGATTGAAAAATATGTCAATAAAATCAATTGTCAATAAATTTGATTACTTCAATTACAAAAATTAAGTACAAATTTTAGACTAAGTCTAATTTAAACAAACTTACCCAGATCCTATATAAATAGGAGATTGACAAAGTTAGAAAAAACAAGTCCTTTTGAGAAATAGGAAACCAACCTTGAAAGATGAAGACTCATTTTGGAGGCTGGAAACATCTATATCTTTATTGCTTTCTAGATTTCAAAATATAGAGAAGTAACTAACTTTATTATTCAAGGAGGTTTCTACTATTCAACATATTTCTTTTTCATTACTCGTGTTTTATTCTCGATCTTAACTGTATGAATGGATTGATTGCATATCTGTGAGTATTTGATTATTGGATATGATGTTAAAACTTATATTAGAATAGAAAGCTAGTTGATTGAGCATTTAGGCATGGAGTTCATGTTCATCGTTGTCATTCCTAACATCTAAATTCTATGCTTAATGTGAACTTTGAATAAAAAGAGTTTAAGACATTAGGATTCTTATTAATAAGTTTAGACATGTCTCTAAAAGATCAGGACTTGTTAAATAGTGGTGTGAATGCTAGAGTAAGAATTAAAAATATATTATTTAGTATTTTTCATATTGATTTGATGCATGAAATATAATCCTAGTAAAGTCTTTAGCATATAATAATTTCATAAGTTTTCAGTTTAATTGCTTGTTTAGTCCCTAGATTCACTCTTAAGTCTCAACTTCGTTCCCATTTTTAAAGAAGTCTCAATTTCGTCCCCACTTTATATAATTTGCACCAATCAAATTCATTTCGTTAATTTTGCAGAAACGGGGTTAATTCTGTGGTGATGTGGCAAAGAAGTCTGCATTTTTTCTCTCTCCTCTGCAAAGAAAAAAAAATGCAGACTTGTTTGCCACATCACCACAGAGTTGACTCTGTTTCTGTAAAATTAATAGAATGAACTTGATTGATGCAACTTATACAAAGTGGAGATGAAATTGGAACTTTTTTAAACATGAGACGAAGTTGAGACTTAACAGAGAATCTAGGGACTGAATAAGCAATTAAACATAAAATTTATGAAATTATTATATAGTAAAGACTTGACTAGGATTATATTTCATGCTTCAAATCAATATGAAAAGCACTAAATAATATACTTCTAATTCTTACTCTAGCATTCACACCATTATTTAACAAGTATTGATCTTTTAGAGACATGTCTAAACTTATTAATAAGAATCCTAATGTCTTAGACTTATTTTATTCAAAGTTCACATTAAGCATCAAATTCCGATGTTAGGAATGACAACAATGAACTCCATGTCTAAATACTCAATCAACTAGCTTTCTATTCTAATATAAGTTTTGACATCATATCCAATAATCAAATACCTACATATATGCAATCAATCCATTCATACAATTAAGATCGAGAATAAAATACGAGCAATGAAAAAAAAATATAATAAATAGTAGAAATCACCTTAAATAAGGAAGTTAGTTACTTCTCTATATTTTGAAATTTAGAAAACAATAAAATAGATGTCTTCAGCCTCCTCAGAGAAAATTTAATGTTGTTACATTTTAAGGACTAAAAATACAAGTTTCCTAACTACGAAGATAAAAATGAATAAACCTTTTAAAGAGAAACGAAATCAAAAATCGCATTATACTTCAAAAACTAAAAAAACATATTTAACCAAAATAAAAAACATATAAATAAGATAACTAATACTTTATAAGTTATAAACTTTTAAAATAAGTTAACTTATGTATTATATATATATATATATATATATATATATATATATATATATATATATATATATATATATATATATATTATATAACTGTTAGTTTATAATTTACTCAAATAAATTAAATTAAGTTGGCGATAACTTTGGTTCCCTTTAACTATTAACTATGTGATATCACTCTCATTTAGCTTATAATCTATAATTTCATTTTGGATATTTGCCCATAAATTTTTGAAAACCCACAATTTTAATCCATCCAAAATTCTACTCATGTTTATTTTTTATTTTTGTATATTTTATTTAAGCAAAGTGTCTCTACATAGTATTACAATATAATTGCTTAAAAATCTAAAAGCTAAAATAAAAAAATAATAAAAGAGTAGAAATTGATGACAAAGTAAAGTTACAATATTTTAAAACGTCAAATCAAGGTTTTTACCTTTCCATAGTAGATATAGGTATTCAGCCTCCACAAAATTGAAAAAGTTTAAGTCAAAAGTATCATACACCGGTGTGCCAGAAAAAGGGAGAAATTAGCTTAAAACTTAATATATTTAATGCTCATTTAGGCTTTGCTTATTTGACCATAACTCACCTTTACATTTTACTACTTTATACTGCACACTTTCATTAATTTTAATATTTTAAACTGTTTATCTGCAAATAAATATTTATAAAGAAAAATACAATTTTAAGGTTAAATATATTTTTCCAATTTAAATTATTTTTAAAGTTATGTTTTGTTAGGTAGCGGGGCCATGCAAAAAATAGGAGCCGCAGGGTTGAAACGCAAGAAAGCCCGTTTCCACAACTGCGTTTTACTTCAACTTAATCACTTTTTGATTTGTTGTTTGTTTGTGTAGAAAAGTAGATTCCTACTATGCTTTTTCTTAAATGTAAGCCATGGATTCCAAACGCTGTAATCCTATTTATAGCACCGAAAATAATAGCTGACCTCATTATTTCTTTCTTAATATTTTTCTCATGTTATTTTTGAAATAATTATTGATAAATTAAAAATAACTTATATGTAAAATAAAAATTATGTAAATTTGTTATTACAAATTAATGACTAATTTTAACTCGTTAAAATTATTTTATATTTTTAAATGTCTCTATATGGAAAAGTTGGTCCTATATTGTTAATGAACATAATCAAAAGTTTAAGGTTAACCTAGAAGTATTGTATTTTGTTTTCAACAAATGAACAGAAGAGAAATATGAGTGTTAATTAATTAAAATTAAATTGAGTTGAATGAAATGAAATTCAAATCGTCATTATTAAGTGTATGAAAGGTTTATTCAAAATTAATATTAATAATCATTTGAAACATGAAGAAAAAATTTGGTAAAACAAATGTTAAAAACCAATTATTACAAGGAAAAAAGTTGTTGGTGGAGAATATATAGAAGCTAGTAAGCAAACTGTGCAATAATAATTGAATAATTAAAAAGTAAGGACCAAAGTCTTTTCTTTCTTCTAATAGTACGACAGTCAACATATTATAATTTGATTTTGACCATTGAGTTTGAAATTTTGGAGAAAATTAATCTGTAAAGAATAAAATTCATAAGGTGATTATTTTAATTTAACAAAAAGCTTATTAAAGATAAAATTGAAAAACGAAATATGTTCACAAAATGGATGAATCCCTTTATAGATTTCATTTCACAATAACTTATTTATAAATCACCTTCAATTTTGTTATCATTTTTTGTTTCATCTTCACGAAACTGATTTTTTTTTTTTTTAAATTTAGATATGTTAATATTTAAATTACTTTTTCTATCATGAAACTAAATTAATGTTGATTAAATTATTTTTGCATGCTTTTTAGTTTATTTTTATAGTACTTTTCTATTGGGTGAGGCAATAAGTTAAAGAAATATTTATTTTTAAATAAATTTTAACTTTAAAAAACTTTAAAATATGAGATAATTATAAAACAACTTCAATTTCATTTTCAAAGATAGTATTTTAAGTTTTTAAGTCACTTTTAAATAAATAAAAAGGTCAAACATAACCTACAATTTGGCCCATTAACTCTAAAAGAGGGACCAACGTAATTAACTTTGGGACACTTTAAAGACTAATAGGATTGATATTTTATAGCTTAGGAAATCAATAATAAAATTTTAAATAAAAGTATTAACTATAAACTTGAGAGAAGAATAAAAGGAATGTTTCCCTAGTTTAAGAAACTATAATAAGTAACCCTGCTTGCATTTGGGTTGTATTATGTAAAGGTGTAAAATTAAGTTAAAATTTAAATAGATTTGAATTTAATTCAATTTACAAATTATACATATAAATTTTATAACTCCACCTAACTATAACTTGGTAAGTTAGCTCATTAAAACATATATAATTGCTGGATGTAGTTAAGGTTAATATGAGTGTTCAAAATTGAATTATCTAAAAATTTAATTGAATAAGCTCCAAAAATTATAGATTAAAATAACGAAATTTTTATCGATTTGGATTTTTTTTTTTAGAATTAAGTGATTCAATTCAATTTGCAGTTTAACAATTAAAAATCGGTTCAAACGGAATTGAACAAAAATTATTTTCTTAATATTATTTCACTTATATACGACATTTGTGTACAATAAAAAAATTCTATTATATCTAACTCGGTTTATGTCTATAAAGTTATAATAAAGAAGTAACACGATGTATTTAATATATTAATGAGATTGAGAAAAAGTTGAATTGTGGTGTTAAAGTAATATAAAAGATTATTTGAAGGAAATAATATAGAATGAATGATTTTGATGTTTATATTTTGAATTTCATATAATATTATATATCTGTGCATATGTTTTATTAGACTTATTAGAGGATGATATTTAAGGTTATCCAAACATAATCACTTTTTCTTTGTTTTTCTTTTCTTATAAGAAAATGTAGACATCCCTTATACATTATTTTATTCTATTTGTTGATACAAAATAAAGAAAATTTTGTTTGAGAAAAGATAAAAAAAAAATTGCCAATATATGTAAGTAAATTATTTAATATACACAATGTTTGAAAAGAACAAATCTTTAACTATATAGTGAATAAACAATAAAACTATTTGTGATGATATAATTAGGTCGTCATATTAAAATGTTAACACTAAATACATGTACAAATAAATAACTATTCCACCAAACCGAAAAATTGGTCTAAAACTGATAAAATGAAATCCATTATCAATGAGGGAATACAAACTAATGTATTGTTAAGTGAGAAAATGATGGAAAACAAAAGTCAAAGATAAAATTTTAGAAATTCAATTTTAATGTTGGATAACTCATCACAAATTTAACTTGAATCTATTTAATTCATAAATGTAACTTGAATTCATTTACCTCGTAAATTAATTAAATTAAGTTGGGATTTAATTTATATTTAACAAGATTGTTTTTTTTTAATTCAAACCGATAGTAAATTAGATTGACTCTCATGTTTTTTTTATTGTAAAAACCTAAAAAGTTGTGTTTTAGATTTGATAATCTATTTTAAATAACGAGATTTAATTATTTTAATATTAAAAGTTTAAATTATAAATAGAATTTTTATAAACATGTTTCATCATCTCTTTAAACTCTTTTTTTTTAGAGTTTTCTAACTTATCTTTAAAGTTATTGACTACCTGTTTGGTTTTTGTAATACAGTAAGTTGTTTTTTGTCTTCTTTTTTAGTTTGTACATTTTTTTGTGCATGTGGATTGTTTTAGTTTGCATGTGGGGTCTGAGCTTTCTTTAAGAGTCTCTACGAATCAATGGTGCTAATGGTGTGCCCTAATTATGCTTGTGTTGTTCATAGGGGTGCATAGAGCTATGTGAGCATCTACAGGTGTTTAGAAGGTTATAAAGATGTTTGATTGCCTCTCAGGTAAGGAAAGCTAATTGCATTTTTTTTGTCTAAGTTACAAATTACTTAAAATTTATGTTTTTGCATGATTGATTAGCATAATGGTGTTTGAGGTGCTAAAATCTGGTTGTGCTGGATGTATATGTGTTATTTGTATTGTTTGATTTGGCCTTGAATTGGAGAACTTAGGATCTAACTAATTGAGCAAGTTAGTATTTGTCTTGACATTGAAAGTTGTTTTTTACCAAAGTATTAAGTAGATAATATCAATTTGACCATTTGATCAAGTTCCTTTTTGTCCAAATCATAGTTTTAAATTTGTTGATATCAGATGTAGAGTTGAGAAGTGGCAAGTTGGCACTGAGCGCCAATTCAGCATGCAAGTCTAAAAGCATTTCTAGACCGCTGAGCGTCAACCTTGTGCCGTCGAATGTCAAACATTTACCACTAAGCACACAAAAATGTGAACACTTTGGCGTTGAGCAATGTAGGGCATTGTTGAGCACCATTATTCATTATAGATCTAGAACAATTTAATTCCAAGTCGCTGAAGGGCAAATAGGTTCCGTTGAGCATGACGTTTTACAAGAAGAATGACATTGAGCATCATGACTATCATTGTGTGCAACCTTTTGCGAAAGGTTTGGTGTTGAACGCTAGGATTGTCGTTATAAGTGTCATCTTTTGTCAAAGGTCTAATATTGAGTGCTAGTGTGTATGTTGTGATTTTCGGATGCTTTGACTTGTTTGAGATGGATTTACCATGGTTTTTATGTGTGTTTAATATGTATTATGATGTTCATGGATTAATAACATGGTTTTAAGTTTTGGTAAATGTTGTGAAAGAAATTTCAAGAAGAAGTTTTTTGTGGTGATTTCAATAATGTATGTGTTTATATATGGTCCGTATTAGGAGTTAGCTCGTTTCTCTAATAACCATCCAATCTCTAGTAAAGAAGGGTGAGATATGTGTTGACAAACACAAGAGGTCCTAGTTTAGGAGTTTTACTGTGGCCAAAGAAGATTGACGGATTAACCTTGTGTATGGTAGTTTGGGTGCACGAGTTGTTCCATCACCACTAACTCCTAGAGTATGATATCAATATATGTATTCGAATGGTTGAGTCCAATATGAGTATTAGTATGTGCTGGGACGGTTAATATGAATGATTTACATGTGTTAACTTCTTTATACCTGTTGTATGTTTGTTCTTTTTGCATATTAGCTTACCTTTCGTTTGTGTTTGTTTTTGTCTATGTATTCTTTTTGTTTGCAATGATCACCTTAATTGTGTGAACAAATGATGATGATGTAAGAGTTGACCCAGTTCATAAAGATGGCGATGATGCAATATAACATTAGGATGATTAGGCTTTGTATATGTTCTGTTTTGAAAATTTTATTATGTTTTTTACTTGATATAATAATGCCTTTAATTGTATAGGATCTTTGTCTATATATGATTTTGGTATTATAATTATATTTAAAATAGTTGTAATGGTATTATATATATATATATATATATATATTTGATAATAACATATTTGATGTGTTGATGTTTCAATAATGGTACACTCTTAAAATAATGTTACACTCATTAACATGACAACACCATATGGCCTTTCATTTTAAATATAAAAAAAATGCTATAAGTACTTTATAATTATTAATAGGATTAAATATATGTTTGGTCCCTTAACATTTCATGAAAATTGAAATTAGTCCATTTTCAAAACTTTGGACTAGTTTAGTCCCTCATCTTTAGAACAACGTAAATTTAGTTCTTTTAACCACATTTTGTTAAGTTTATTTGAGGTTTCAAACGTGTTTCTCAACTAACATTGAAGAAAAATGTGTCAAACCGTGTAAACTACTTAAATGCTATCATGAAATGTGTTTGAAACGGAAATTAAACTTAACAAAATGTGGTTAAAATAACTAAATCCACATATGTCTAAAGTTGAGAGACTAAATTGGATCAAAGTTTCAAAGAGGGACCAATTTCAATTTTTATTTAAAGTTAAGAGATCAAAAAGATATTTAACCCTTATTAATTTGATTTCATTAATATTCATCTATAATACTAACGTTTTTATTCATATAAAACTAGACGTAAATAAATATCTTATAGTAAGATGGTTAAATTAAAATATCATGGTTGAAAAACATGACTTCAGTAAGAGATTTCTTTTACATAGCTAATAATATATTTTTTTTTTCGATGATTCAAATAGAATGAGATTCAATTTCCTTAAACAAAGTAAGGCATTGAGGCGTTATGAATATAAAAATCATAATTGAAATGAAAAATTTAACTGTCACCCAAATGTCTAAAAGTTAGTAACCAGCAAAAGTCGATATATATTTCCTATTAATAAAATCGTTGTTGAAAAAAACAGTTTTTTCAAAAAATAATAATCAATAGTAAAATTGATAAATATTTCGTACAAATGATAAAATTAAAAAGAAAAACACTTGACAATTTTTTGAAATAGTAGTAGGAAGGAGAGTCAAAGTTAATGAGTTAAAGCTACAAAGAGCATTGAATTTAGTAGAATGGAGAGTGAGTGATATTCATGGTGTTGTGGTAAAAGGTTAATTAATAGTGTGATTAATTTGGATGATAGCAAAGTACTTCCTCTTTATAATGGAAAATAGGTCTGAAAATGAAAGGTTCAAGATAGGGCTGCTTGACTTTTCATGCATATTTATATTTTCTTCCACAATTCTTGAAAGCCATTTAATTATTATTTATGATGATTGAGAGAATATAAATCTCAACCAACGCAAATAAAAGTAAGGACACATTTTAAAAATGTTTTTTTCTTTTTTAATTAGACATTTATTAAATCTTAGGCTAAATATATTTATACTTTCTAAATTTAAATATGAAATTAAAATTTATTCTTATCTCAAATTTTGATATATATATATATATATATATATATATATATATATATATATATTATTCTATTTAACACGTTTAAACTCAAATATAACTCAAATATTAGATGAAGTATTATTTAAACAGTAAAAATAATCTAACATCATATAGAGATAAAAATACTATTTCCTTTTATTTTTCAAATATAAAATTAAACTCTATCAAAATTTATCATTTGAACAAACTTCAATTTCGTATCAATGTTCAAAGTATTAGTAATTTTAAATCTTCAGCTATTGTAACCTAAATACTATTAATAAAAATATGTAATTCTATTTTATCTTATTTAATTATGATTTTGGTGTAAGTTGAATCTTATTTTGATCTATTTAGATAATCCTAAAGATTTTACAACATATATTGATATATATGCAACTTCTTTTCACAAATAACTAGTTTTTAAACTTATGTTTATACAAATATTGATGCTTTTATGTGTTTTTTTTATGATAATAAATATATATTATATTAAAAGATAATTTAGAGGTTGAAGAAAAAATAATAATATTTTTATGTTTATAATTAAGTTTTGAATAAAATTAATGTGAAAAATTATTCATAAATTTAGAAAGTCAATATATATGTAAAATTATAAAGAGTAAATTTTGTAAAAATACAAAGGATATAACATGTTAATAAATATAAAGTAAACTGTCTACAAATACAAAGAATAGACTATGTTAAAATATATTAAATATATTCATTATAAATACAAATTAATGCATTGACATGTTGGTCTAATATGTATGGCAAGATTCATAGAATTAGTGCATTGACAAATTCATCTAATATCGAAGTTAGACTATTCTAATCAGTATATGGACACACTTGTCTAATGCGTACTAACACATTTAATGTGTATTATAAGACACATCTAATCAGGGAATGAATAGAGTTGTTTAGACTTGTATAATATGTATATAAACAAACTTGTATAATATATATTATTAGGCTTATTTAATCAGTGTATGGACAAACTAATTTAATGTGTGTTGCAAAACTTGTTTAATGAGTGAATAAATACACTCACCTAATGTGCATTTTTAGACTCATCTAATAAATGTATGAAATGACTCGTCTAATATATTTTTGTTATACTCTTTTAACTAGTGTATCTACATTCTCGTGTGTATTTTTATACTAGCGTAATATTGTTTTGCAATACACGTTTAATAAGTGTATGAAAATACTTGTTTGATGTGTATTTCTAGACTTGTCCAATTTATACATTGACAAACTCTTCTAATATGTATTGCTAGACTTGTCTCATAAGTATTTGGACGCATCTCTATAATGTGTATTATTAGACTCGTCTAATTAGTCTATCTTCAAACCCATCTAATGTTTATTTCAAAACTCGTGTAATCATTGAGTGGACAAACTCATATAATGCGTGTTAATAGACTTGTCTAATTTGTGTATGAAAAAATTTGTGTAATTAATTTCATTAAATTCGTCTTATTAATGTATGGAAAAACTAGTCTAGTATTTATTGATAGACTCGTTTAATTAATATATAGAGAAACTTGTTAACAATATTTTAAATACAATACTTTAATTTATTTTGTTACAAAAATAATTATTTAAAACCTTATGTCAAATTCTATGCACATACTAAAGATATGAAAAAAAAAAATTCAATATAAGAATATTTATATGATAAATTAAAATATAAAATATAAATGTAATTTGTTTAAAACAAAAATATTACATTACAATTAATTTTATATTATAGTGTAAATAATTTGTATTATCAATAAATATATATTATTTTTTAAATAATATTTCTTTTAAGAAATAAAAGTAAAATATTTTTTAATTCATGATCAAATAATTAGAAATCACAAAAGGATATAATTAAAAATTAAAAAAATAGTATAGAACTTTTTTTAATATTTTAAATAAAATGTACACTCAAACAACAAAATTGAAATTCGTTTTTTTCTCAAATTTTCATATGATTTTATTATCAAACTTTTAAAATAATAAATATAGTTATTTCAACCCAATCACATTAAATTTATTTTACGCGTTATGTGATGTTCCAGATTAGTGTTTGCTTTTTTTTACAATTTGACATATTCTATCACAAATATCAATCCAAAAATAGTGTTTCAAAAATAGTGTTTCAGATTGATGTTTGAATTCTTTATACCATTTAACATATTCTATCTCAATCAAGTGTATATTCTAAAGACAATTTAACAAGTAAAAAAAAAATTAACACTGTTGATTTGAAAAGACTATATTCATTTATTTTTAAGGTTGAGAAACTAAAAATATATCAAAAAGTTTCACACAGAAATTAATTCCTATTTCACTTTAAAAAAACTAAAAACATGCTTAGATCTTGTTTAAAACATTTTACGAAATTATACGTATATTTGATTCATGCTAATTTTTTATTAAATATAATATTAATTTAATTTTTATATAATAAAAATAAAAGAATATTCAACAAGTATTTATATAATAATTTAATATAATAATGATAAATATAATCTTTTATTGATAATTTTTTAAAATAAACTATTGCATGAAAATTTTTTTATATGATAATGTACATACTCTATATTATTAATGAATTTATATTATTTTTTAAATAATACCATTTTAAGAAATGAAACTAAAGTATATTTTTTAAAATTTAATTTTATTATATTATAAATATAAATAACAAAGAAATTAAAAATTTTAAATAACTACAAAACTAATGTTTAGGACATTTATTAATAAAACAAAATAAATATTAAAATAAATTTTCTAGTATTTTTTTATATTATAATAGATAATAGATGATAGATTTGAATGACAGATAATATTTTAATCAATATTTTTAAAAGTGATTGATCAATTAACAAAATTAATTATGTCATTATTTTCTTTGTGAGTACTAAACAGGATTAATAAAATTATGCAATTTTATTTTTTCTATTTAATAATGACTGTAGTGCAGGTTCAATCGTACTTTCTGATCAGTTTAAATAATTTTAAAGATTTTTTTAGCATATATTGATTTATATTACTACATTTCATTTAATAATTTGAGTGATACATATAATATTTTAATCAATATTTGTAAAAATGACGAATCAATTAGTAAAGTTAACTATTATCTTTTTTTTGGAGGATATGAAGTTATTTATTTTGAAATGAATGTATTCTTTCTTCAAATAAATCAATTTTAAAACGTTATTAGAAAGGAATACTTTATATTTTTTAATATTTTGCGCTTATTATTTTTAGATAACAAAAAAAAATTGAGTCATTATGAGTGAAGAAAAAAGTACGAAGAGTCCTTTAGTATTCTTCTTAGAACATTATAATATAAGAAAGATTTAGGGTTAAAATTTTATCTTCAAATATCTATAAAATTTTCTCTTCGTTTTTTTATTTACATTTTTTTAATTTTTAATTTTTAATTTTTAATTTTTATTTTTATTGAAACTCTTATTATTTGAAAATAAGTAATTTATATTTATTCTATAAATATCTAATTGGGATTTTTAATTTGTGTATATATTTCTCTTAATACTTCCTTGCCCTTAGTGGGCCTCTTTGGTCTCAATTATTTGGGAGGGCTTTCAGTAAGTCCAGAATGACCCAAATACTGTACAAAAACCCGATAACTATGGAATGCAGATAATATTTCAGGCAGTTTCTTCCTGCACCACCATAATTTTCTTCCTTCACCCAATAAGCTTTTGTGATTGAAATTGTGCAACGCAAAATATAAATTTTATATTGTAAAAATATATAATTTGAAGCACAATTTTTTCTATTTCAAAATAAGCAATCCAAAAAATAAAAAATATATTGTAGATCGCATAATCAATAATACACTTACATTTTGTATTATCTATTTTTAATTATTTTCTTTTATTTTTTTAACCCAAAATATACATTTTGAGATACAACATTTTTATATTTTAAATCGTACATTTTGAAATAAAAGATTCATGAGAGTGAACGTTAAAATTATATATTGCAGCAATTACATTTGGGCTTTAATTCATTGGGCCAAGATTCAATGAAGGCCCTTCTGTTTGCATACCTGAATTTCTATTTACACTAGCTTTATCCTTTACTTTCTTTTATCATCAAATGTATCTATTTAAACCTTATTCTTTATACTCTCCATTCTAATTTTTATCTCGATCCTTCCTATCAATTTTTACTATTAAGAAAAAAAGAAAAATTAATTTCAATGCAATTTTCATTTAAAATAGTAATTTTCAAAACCATAAAAATAAAATTACAATTTCTTTTATTCTATTAATCTTTGTAATGTTTTCTTTTTCATATTCCTCCTACTACTATCTATTAAGTGCCACGTATTTGTGAGGAAGAAATATAGTCATTCTTCCTATGTAATAAAACCCAATAAATATAGTTATTGGTTTGATTGGTTCCACTCGTTTTCCTATTTTTTTGTTGTTTAATTTAATGTTTTTATTTTTTTTAAACAGATTAATTTCATCATCTGTTAAATTAATTTTAATATCGTGTGTTATATATTACGTATAAATTAGTGAAAAATTTTAATTTTAATTTATTTATTTTTATTTTTTCAATTAAAAAATGTCATGTATATATCATGATTAGAAGAAACGTTTTGTCATTCCATACATTTATTAAACTTATTATGAAATGTAATAGGTTGCTAATGTTAGAAAATGAAACACTTAATTTTTTTTATATTTATTTGATATTATTTATTTTTTTTTATTTTTTATTTTGAAAAATTATACAAATTTATTTTTTTTAAGAGGATCTTAATTTATCAACTGAATATCAATGTATGTCACACTATTCTTACTTTAAATTATAACAGTGATTCAGAATCTAAGAACAAATAGTTTGTTTCTTTCTTAGCAAGTTTAACGTTCGAATTTTTTACCTAGATTCCAACAACTATGTTTATGTCACATATCTCTTCATTGTGTTACATAAGTTACAAGATATTAATAATTAGTATTAAAAATTCTTCAAATTAATTAGTGCTTTCTCAAATTCATAACTGTTGTGAAGTTGAGATTTTCAATAAGAAAAAAAGTTATTAAGTAATGATTTGGCCTTTAGTCACGGTATCGATTTGTCATCTAATAATAATTTTAGAAGTTCAATTATTATGAAAATTAAACGTTGTATTAAATTTTAGATTATGAATAAATTCATAAAATTGTAAACGGTTGAATCATAACCCGAATAATATATTTTACTTTTTAGAACAAAAATGAAAAATTATTAAAATAAAATTAATTTTACTTCATTAAACTTAACTTTACAAATTAATTACTCTGTGAACCCCTTACCATTCTAATCATAAGAATTTTAAGGGTCTAACAAAAAGTAGTAAGTGTTTTATTTTAATTCATTGAAAGAGTGAATGTTGTAAAAAAAAAAAACACCTTTTATTTTTAATTGGATTTGAATTTTACTTTAATCAGAATCTCATCTATCAACTTTAATTATATTTTTTTTATCGTATTTTTTTTAATCGAATGATGATAATACAGAGTTGGTCTAGATTTTATTGCCATTATTCTGTAATTGCTCTTATCTTATCAAACGAAAATATGAAATTTCACTTACTTTTACAATACGACAACACAGACCATCTTCTTACAATAAAAGAATGTCACATTGAATTTGTCTTTTCATTCTTCAATAATCCCATTTCTCTTCATTACACACCGTTTAATTAATAAAGTAACACAAAAATTAATGGTCCAAAACACATCAGTAGAATGGAAGATTATATATCAAATTTCAAGCAATACAAAACCACCAGTCACTTCATGTTTGTCTCACCAAAATAAAATCAATTATGCATTAACGCACTTCACTATTTAGTATGCAAAAATCCATAGGATGTATTAATTATTCTATAGTATAAGTTAGAAGGAACACTAATTTATGGGATTGTTACACTTTTAAGTAAATTTTTTTATTAAAAATTATAATGCTCAATCTTAATATATATTATAATTATAATTTCTGTACCGGATGAGAACCTCGACAGATAAGACCGAACGGACATTAATATATCAAACGGTCTAACTCAAAAATTATTCCTTTAAGCAAAGATTAAGGTAAGTATTGATTAAGGCTAATGGGTGAAATTGGGTCAAGATTAAGGTCTCACTAATCTCAAGCTCATCTCCAAAGCTATAAATAAAAGTGAAAGAAAAGAGGCAGGTGATAACATTTATTGTGTATTTAAAACTATTGCTCTCACTCTCGTAGGGACTTTTTACTGACTTAAACATTGGATAACCTTTAGGAGGTATCTCTCTAGACGATTAGAGCAAAGACAAAGATGGAGCGAAGACGAAGATGGAACAAAGATACAAATATCCAAACAACATTAAAAAGGAAATTGTAAAGATGTTTGAAATTACTTGATCCTATACCTTAAATAGTTACGGATTTAATTCTGTCAATTATTAAACAAAACATTATTGTGGATGCTACAATTATCTCACAATGTAGTAGATCGATAGGGTATAAATAGGGTAACTCACAATTTCCACAACTTAACCATGTAAATGGCTCTTAATTTATTTGGAAAGAAACATGATATATCTAATGTGCATGTGAAATGTGATTATGTAATGTGATTGATGAGTCTAATCACATATAAAGTGAAGTATGTAAGAAAGAAAACCTTAGTGGGATATGTTACCTTTGATAAAGAGGTTGTCTTGCTGGTGCAGTGCTGACTAGACCTTCTTGTCACACTTTCAATTTACTTACACCCTTTTCATATCTCTTCCTTTAAAACTCATATATGTTTATCCATAGCAAAACAGCAACATTATATTTAAGATTAATCAAATTGATCTCCAACTATAAATTATTAGGTTAACATTCATGAATCGGTTTTTATTTTTTTTATTTTTTATTTTTATTTTTTTATGACTTGTTGCTTCACAAAAAATAGTTTCTGAAGCTTGAAATTAATGTGTATATGGGATAAACACTATACGAATTCAAATTCTTAAATAAAAAGAGTTTCATATCATGTGCAGTCATAAGTTAATATTATATCAAATATCTATTGTAATTATATATGGACTCTGTGTATAAGTTTGTTAATATCTAAAAGTGACTAAAATAAAAATAACATTTACAATATATACAAACTTAAAAGTATGATTAATCTTTCTTTTAACAAAAAGTTATGATTTTCCTCCACTTACTTATTTAGGCACAAAAGGTAAAGCTTATAGCTTGAAGACTAATGCTTCATGTAGTTTTCAGAAAGAAAGAAAGAAAATAATCATTCGTGACTCTTTTTAGGTTTACTTCTAAATATTCTTTTTAATTTGAAATGAAAACAAATTCCTGTATTCATACGCAACCCTAAAAATGTTAAACATTTTTCATGTACAAAAGTTAAATATTCATTATTTTCAAATCAAGTTAATTAAAAATAATAGACTGTAATATATAAATAAATGCTAATCATATTTTATGATATAATTTTGTAAGATATAGTTTTGTTTAAAATTCATTTTCATTAATGTGAGACTTAAATTCATATTTTAAATTTTAACAATTTTTTGTTTTAAAAGCGAGTCTCTTTCAAATTCTTATCTAAAATCTTTTGTCAATGAAATGTGAATCTAACCACGAGATTGATACCATTCTTTATCCAAAATTTTAAAATAATGGATTAATGAATCTTCAATATTATATATTGGTCTGTTTTTTCATTTTTATCCAATATGAAACTTAGACTCACATTTAAAATTCTAACAGATATAAAAGTTGATAAAACCTATTAGAACAATTTATTATCGGTTAAGTTTATTATTTTACATAAAATTAAATTACAATATAAATTTGACATAAGTTTTTAGTTTGATAAACTTGCATAATTATAAAGAAGAAACGTTGGTATGTGTGAATGATGAAGATAAAGAAGAAGGTTGAGGAATGTTGTATATGGGCAATAGATGAATGAAGTAATGATAGAGAAATGGATGCTAGGTTAAGAGAGGCAACAACACACAAAGTGTAGTAAATGATTACGTAGGTTGCAATAAAAATACTAAGTTTGTGTTGTAAATGCAGACAAAAGTGTTGGGTTTGTAAGTTGACATGAATGGTTGGTGAAGAAGAAAAGAAAAAAGAGTTATGGAAAGGCCAAACATATACCACAAACACAAACTCTCACTGGCCAAGTGGCCTTAAAGCCTGGAACCTTATCTTCAACGCTCCATAATCATCATCTTCATCATCATTATCATCATAATCTTACTTTTATAATCAAATGCCAATTATATATATATTTTTTTAATTTCTCACAAAAATAATAATCAAATGCCCAATCATGCCATATTATTTTTCTTGGCCCACCAATCCTATCTCTTGCCTCCCCTTGTCAACCTCCCATTGTAAATTTCTAGATTTTTTTTATAATTAATTTAGGGTTTTTCTTGTCAATCATGTAGGAATTCTTTTTAGTCATGCAAAGTTTATCTTAAACATGTTTGGTTTCAAAAATATGCTTAAGATTAAGTGTGATCTAAAACTTGTAAAAGAAATACTAAAATAATACACCAAAATCTAAGTATATTATTTCATAAGAAACTTATAGTAATCAAAGTATTTAATCATAACCCTAAAAATGTGATTATCTCTAAACCATTTTATAATTGGAATGAGGCTAAACATCAAAAGTAATTGGTGAAGCAGCATCTATATATATGTCATGGAAAGGGACATCCATTAACTTTTAACCTTAATTTTCGTCTTTCTTTAGTTTCTATCTTCTTACTTTCTTTCTTGGTCTAATTTAGTATTCCAGCAAGAGACTGTTGTGTTGTCTAATCCCAATTATTCCCAATCATCCTTTGGTTTAAACAATGCTTTAATATTGTCTACTGTGACAAAGTCAAGATCCTATTTAATTGTGCAAGAAATCAGTAGTTGCTCAAAATGCTATTTCAGTTGAATTTTAAGAATTGATTTGAAGGTGTGACATCGAATAGGTTTGTAAGAATTTAAAGATAAAGTTTTTGTTGTTTATATTTTAAAAAAATTTCACAGTAAAAATGAAGAAATTTCAAAATAAAATTGGTAAAAACTTTGATAGAGATGTGATGGATAAAGAAAAACGTTTTAATAGGTAAAAATTAAATATTATAAATTTATTATTGTTATTATTATTAAAAGTAATACAAAATAAAGTTTTATGATTGGTTTTTAAATAAAAAAGTAGTAGATGTAATTAATTAAAAATATAATGTCTTTCACTATATACATGGTTAAATTGATATAAAATAAATTGTCAATAGTTGAAATTAAATTAAAATAAAATAAAAGTAGTAAAATATTATTTTTAAAAGCTTTAAATTTTAAAAATATATTGTACAAACCATTTTTCAACAATTTCACCATTTTCAATTGCAAGAACTACCATCTTAAGAAAAGTGGAGAGAACTCACCACTTGCAACACAAGAAAGGATAGTTTGTATAAAGGTCAGGTAAACATATTATTTAACGAAAATAAACATATTATTTAATTGTTTGTTAATCCTTCTACATAAATTCATCATAGTTAACGAAAATAAACATATTATTTTAATTGTTTGTTAATCTTTATGAATAATTAATACCTTGAAGTGATTAGACCTTTAATCACTTGCTATTACTTAATTTTTAAATCAACAATTTAGAAAATGAATATAAGTTTAATAAAACTTTTTAAAAGTGATCTATGAGACAGAAAATTTATATCTATTTATATATTATAAACTCTTTCTATTTTAAATATATGATTTTTAACATATTTTTTTTATATTTAAATATAAATATATTTTTTTAATATAAAACTAAATATTAATAAATAATTTAATAACACATTGCATAATCACTCAACAACAACAAATCTTGCAAAAATAAATTTCACATAATTCTCTTATATCATCTTAATAATAAATAAATTTTAATTTTAACTCAATTTTATTATAAATTTATTTTATTTCTAATCAATACAAAAATCCTATATGAAAAGTGGCCTCTTATGAATGTTACAATCCATTTACAAATACATGAACAAGATAAAATATATCAAATTGTAAATTATAAAACATGTTATAATATTTTGTAGCACTACTATTGTAAATTACAATTAGATTTCACAAAACCATTATTTAGAACAATTTTTTACTCTTATGCGGTTTACTTCCTTCGTCAAATTGTAATATTCCTTCATATTACATTCTTATTTGATACCACTGTAGGTATGGAACATATTGAAGTAAAAGTTTAAACCATGCTTGAGTAGGGGGAATTTTTCTTCATGTAATTTGATGATATCCGTCACATCAATTTCAATTTCTCAATCATGATACATTGAATCAATTGATTCGTCGGTGATTTTCTTATCAATCATGTCCTAACATTTATCATTTATTTCTTTTATAACATTCTTTTACAACAATTTTTATACAACATTTTAATATTATTTATATTTTATTTTATGATTGATTCAAAATTATTTTACAATTAATAATAATAATTATCTTAAATATCAATAATTAAATAATATGTATATAATATTAAAATATTATAAAAAATATTATCAAAATATTATATATTTATTTTCACCACTGAGCTACAATACTGCTTTTTGTTGGTCCCAGAAAAAAAAAACTACTTTATTATTGATGAAAACTATTTTTTCTAAGGCAATACTAACCGTGAATTTGTTTAGATATAAAGTATTGCTGAAAATTGCTCCAAAAAATAAACTAGGACCTACTTGTCACATATTCTAATGATATTCATTTGAAATCATGGTGGTAGGTGTTTTTCTTTTTCTATGATTTAACTTTTTCTTTTTTCTGAATAAGCTTTGTATTATAAATAAGGGAAAATACGTTTAGCGATTCAATGGCATGTCTATATTTTTATTTTTTTACTATAAATTATTATTCATGTTAATTAAGTTTACATGGATATAGAAGCAAGCTAATTTACTAGATTGAGTAATCATGGAAAAGTTGATGAGTAACAATGATTTGATATTCTTTACACCCAAAAATAGAGAATCAAGTTCCCTTATTCGTACTACTAATGTGAAGATATTCCAAAATAACAAGAGGATAAAGAATTTGCTTCACACTTTTCATTTTATATTGTTTTTAAATCGTTTTTTTTTTCCTATTTATTTTCTTCTAATTCTTTTCTAATATGTATCTCTTAACTGATTCATATTTTGACTTGGAAATCACACTAATTACCTTTATCAGAAAAAGCAAACTTCACTTGTTCAACCACCACTTTTACCCCTTATTAAAAGTAAACCTATTTTATAGACATTTAAACGAAAAAAAGAATATATTTATGTTTTTGAATGTTAACATTGACTGTTTTGTGTGTAATTACTAACATTAAGGTTTATTAGATTTTAACTTCATCTTAGATATTTTTAATCAGATTGATATTAAAAATTTGTAAGATATTAAATATTTAAGATCTGCATATTTTTCAATTGAGTTTCTAGTGGTTGATTTTATCTTCAAGGAAAGTTACTTTCCATCATTATCATAGCTTAAGAATAAACAAAATAATTCAATTAAGCTTTAAATTTCTTCGTTTAAAAATTTTCAGCTGAATTTCTATTAAACGATTTTGCTTTTATTAAGTGGGGTTCAACCTAACTCAACCTCACAAAACCAACTTGTAAAGTGAGGTTTGCACCTCACTTATATATATATATATATATATATATATATATATATATATATATATATATATATTATAAATTGGCTTATCTTTAGTCGATGTGAAACTTCTAACACATTCCCTTCACGTCGAAGTATAGACATATCGTGTGTGATAGTAGAAATTGGGTGGTCCAATAAGGATCCCCAAGAAATGAAAATATCACTAGAATAGGCTTTTAACCTGACTCTGATACCATTTTAAAAAATGAATTTCAACCTAACTCAACTCTACAAAACCAACTTGTAAGGTAGAGTTTACACCTCATTTATCGCCTCCCAACATTTCCTGCTGCAGTTTGATTTGAACGACAACTAGACTAACATGATTGTTACTTTTATATAGTTATTGTACCTACGTGTCTTCACAACAAAAATTAAAATTAATTTAATTGAGTTTTAAATATTTTATAAATTTGAATATTTTTAATTTAGTTTTTTTATTAAAAGTTTATTTTATTAAACATTTAGAATATTTATAATTTTAATTGAGTCTATATTATTAATGAGAATTACGTGATGATTTGATTCTTCAATCTCATATAAACATATAAATGGATGGGAAAGTAATATATATAGAGAGAATTTAGACTGTAATAGCAATTCTTTGCCGGTATATAATTTATCATGTGAGTCTTAATCTAATCTTTTCAAAATTATTATTTTTTATATAACATCTTTAAAAAAACTGAGCAAAAGCTAAACATAATATATATATATATATATAAAACTTTGAGCTTTGAGCTTTGAGCTCATTATACATATAAATGGATGGGAAAGTAAAAAGTATGATAAAAATCTATTTAATAAAAAATATTTTATATACTTATAACCAGAAATGATGAAACTGTTCATATTTTTAGAATCACTTACTTTCGGTCTAAACAAAACTTAACCAATCATACTATAAGAAAATTGTTAAATATCAACTAATTTTAGGAAAAAAAAATTAATACTATATATAATGACTAAAATTAATTATTTTTCTTGTAATGTCACCAAACTTTCTTCTACACTATTGTGAAAAATAATATATAATGCATGTCATCTATTTTATCTTGATCCAGACCATTAAAAAATAAAAAATATTCTGACTTAATCCATATAGATAATGTTTTTAAGGTTAATTATCATATTAGAGATATTCTTTATTTTAAAATTAGAAATGACTTTTACAATTTTATCTTTAAAAAATATCTTGAAATTAATATATTTAAAATTTATTTTATTTTGACTGACAGCCCAAAAATATTATTTAATTTGTCTTTAATCATAACATGTAAACTATATAATATATAGGTTTATTAGATTATCGTAACATATCGAAATTGACTTGATAGATCACACAAACAAGTTTTTGGCGTGGAAAGATAATATATTTTAGGGTTTATGATTTGTAATTAGTAAAATGTGATAATTTAGAAAGAAAAGAAAAGAAAGGGTGAGAATTGATTAGAAAATGTTATGTGAAAGCTTGAGAAACATGTTTCCTTGTGTGTGGATATGGATTTTGTGTTCCACTTTTCATTCTGACTTGCTCCCTTTGTGGGGCTGTCTCTCAACTCAAACCATCAACTCCTTTTGTTTCTTTTGAAGTGGTATCCCATCATCTCTCTCTACCATTTTAGATATTCCCATCTCAACAATTATATAAGACTAAAAAAACACATTAACAATGGATTCTAGATATCAATGTATGTACACATGTCTTTTATAAGCCATCAACGCATAGGTTAATTATATATGTTGAAAATTTAAATATTGTTGGGATGCAAACAAAGTCACACATCGAGTAAAAGAAGGATTGGTCATGGGTTTATATACACATATATACCTCCAATGGTAAGAGATTTTTTGGAGTGGTACCAAAAGCAAACCCGTGAGGGCTTGGCCCAAAGTGAACAATATCTTACCAAGTGTGGAAATCTATGTGTTTGTCAAACCTATCCAATTCTGGTATCAGAGCCACTTGTTCAATTCTGATAGGATTGGTCATGGATTTATATACACATAGATACACTACATGAAAAATTCAAGTTTTAACATAATTATACCTATTACATAGATACAATTATATATTATAATATATAAGTATACACTTTTGAATATTAATTAACTAATAATTTCGAGGTCAAAATGACGTATTTAAATTAAGTTTATATGTAATTTTTATTTTCTTAAAAATTAATTACGGAGTATCAATTTAAAGTCGTGCCTCTCTCTTATCATGTTCTCAAATTTTGGGTTATAAGAAGGTGTGAAATAATCTCAACTTTGATAGCATTATAGTTATATAAATTATGACAGGCATGAATTTAATGTAGTTAATTTTTATTTTTTTTGAAAGTTATTGCTCTTTCAACAATTGGTATGACCAAATGTAATATTGATAAGTGTACTAAAAACAATCAAATTTTTTGTTATTAGCGTTAGTTTCTTTGATCACAAAGAGGTTTTACAATTCACTTTTATAATAGTAAAATATTAAACTAGTCTATAAATATTTTGTGTTGGTCCCGATACTATTAGAGTCAATTTCCTCAATTCTAATGTATGCAGATGGTTGAGAAAACAAATTTAAAAGTATAAAATAATTTTTAAATGATCTAATTATTGATAGAGTTAGCTTAAGGTGTGTTTGTTTCGAACGATGAAATTTTGACTGATTTGTGTTCATATGCGACAACGAATTTGAAGGAAAATACATTAAATTTACCTAATCACTTTTTACTTTTGTCAAATTTTCGAGTGTAGCAGTTTCAATTCTCCTTCACAGCCATACTACTAGTGCAATTGAAGTAGAAAGCAAAGGGAGGAAAAATAAATTATGGTTAAGGAGAATCGATTCTGGATCCTTTTGAATTCATAGAATCGATTTGAAAAACATCGACTATACCATTTTCAAGTTCTATTGTTTTTTTTTTTATTTGTTATTGCTTATGTAACTTTTATTTTATCAGTTTTTTTTATTCCATTACTTTTTAAGTTTATAATAATAATAATAATAATAATAATAATAATATTTTTGTAATTTTAAACAACAACTTCAATTTTATTTTAACATGATTTCCAACATTTATATTTAAATTCATATTAGATTTATCTTTACAAGTAAAAAGGTAATAATTTAATTTTATTCATTAAAATATATTTTCAATGAATCATATTCATCACATTATAAAAAACTTTTATTTCAAATTTACTCGAATCACACCACATTTTTTTTAATGCAAAAAAATTTATATTCACCTTCTTTTTCTCTAACTTTTCTAAATTTATATTCAATTCCAACGGAGATAAGAAGGTGAAAGTGAAGAGAGTTCTTCCCCCTACACCTCCATATTTTCATCTTGCATCCCATAATTACCTTAACCTTCTCAAAATCTGCAAAACTTGTGCATACCTTTAGAATGAATCTTTGACTAAGATTGAGTTTGAAAATTTTAAACCAAAACCCTACACCCCCCAAAGCATCACTTCTCTCGTGCCTTCGGAAATGAAACTAGAACCCTCTCTCATCCCTCATTGTGTAAGTTTGTCCTCCTCCGTGCGTGTATTTCATCTGGAGCAACTCTTTGGATTTATGGCCTCCATTGTGACCTCATCTCTACATTTTGAAGTCATCCCTCACCATTTGTGGGTCGTGGTCATCTGTCGCGGGGTCTCTGTCATTTGTCGCGGTGTTGGTCGTCGTTGGTCAATCGCCTTCGTGTTGGGGTGGTGTTAGGATTTCTTCTCCGCGACTTTGATTTCTGCATTAAAGGTTGGTCTTTCTTTCTCTGCTCCTATCCATTATCGTTTCCATTTCAATGTTGTTGCATGTATATATGGATTGCAGTAAAAATTGGATTGAAGTATCATGATTGAACTATAAAAATTGGATTGGATCGCATGTTATCTATTAGTGGATGTTTAGATTTGTGTGAATTTGTGGTTTAATGATGTGAATGGAGACTTAGAAGCCTTAACTGAACTTTAAAGTTCGGTTAAGGTTTCTAAAATATAATAATTTAAATACAACATATTTTAAAAGTATTTATTTATGTAATTATATATATATATATATATATATATATATATATATATATATATATATATATATATATATATATATAAAATTAAATGTAAATCAACATAATATATGTAACAAAACATAACAAATATTATAAAAGCATCAAAGAAAAAACACATAAAAATTAATGAAATATAAAGGCAATATATATAAAAACACATATTATATATAAAAAAACAAATCAAATATGAAATAAATAAAAAAAACACATAATAACACAGAAAAAAAATACATAAAAACACATAAAATACAAAGAATCAAAACAATATTACCGAAACTCGAATTGCGTCTTGATAAAACATTTACTTCAATGTTCAACTGAGGTTTTTAACTTAAAACGTACTTCCAATGAAGTCTTCTGATTTGCAGCGCATAACACCACACACCAGAAACAACACCACCACCAACAATAGCACACTAGGAATACCACCACAACTACCACAGGAATCACGAGCAAAAACAAAAAGAAAAAATAGAAAAATAGTAGCAAAACGAGTATGTTGCAATGTGTTTCCAAGATGTATAAAAAATAGAAAAAAAAGTAGCAAAACAGAGTATGTTGCAATGTGTTTCCAAGATGTGGGGGGTGCAGATACCTGAATTGATTCAATTGCTTGGTGAAAAGGGGAGCAATAATTAATGTCATCATTAACTTCTATTAATTTTACAAAACTATGCAAGCTAAAAGGTATTAAAGTAATTATGGAGGTACAAATTAAAAATAAAATGGTTGAGAAAAAAGAGCTCAAGTGAAGAAATTTGAAAATAAAATTTAAAAAAATTTATGAATAATTTGATTGATGTTATAAATAAAAAAATATTTCATAAATAACAAATTTATCTTTATACTCAAACTTTTTATGAAATAAAATGTCGTAATATATAATAATACTACTAATAATTATTTATTATTAGTCTTAATATTATTATTATCATTATTGTTATTTTTATAATTATAATAATAATAACAATAATCATCATTAATTTTTTAAAAGTTTTTATTTTAAATTTATTATTATTCTCATTGATTGATAAAGGAATTTAAATAAAAGTTAAAGATATTTACTTAAAATATCTATGTTTTGTTGTGTTTCCCCTCTAATCCCTTTATCAATTACAAGGATGAAATTCAATCTCTGTCCTTCAAATCAATATTTACAAATAAGTTTAAATAACTAGAAGTAAACAACCAAATCATTTGCTCGTACTCTTTCACAAATAGTAAATCACTTCAAAAAAATCCATCCTAAAACAATGTTAATTATTTTTAAATTTTTTCAATAGATAAATATTTTTATTAGTGACAGACTTCAATTTAACCAACACTAATAAAGTCCACACAATGTTTGATGTTAATAGAGTTGGATGATGTTAACAAAGTTGGTTGATGCTAACTATTTTTAATAACTAAAAATATTCATGTTTGTGTCCGAATAGGCTAGACTTAGTTGATACTAACTATATAAAAAATAATAAAAATAAATAAGGCTAACTTAAGTTTAATTCATCATAATCCTATTTTTTAAAATATTTATAACTATTTAATTTATTATTGATTAATGGATGCTAATTTTGTTTATACTATTATTTATTAGGCCCATAATATATTTATAATATTTATATAACTTTGTATTGATTATATATTATGAATTTGTGTTAGAGAATAGAAATTATAATATTTTTTATCTAATAAAAATAACAAATTTTTTCACTGACAATTTTTCTTTTATTTTTTTTTTTATATAAATCTCTTTACAATTCATGAGTCATCATCTCTTTCATCTCATTTATTTCTTTCATTCACTCTCATTTGTATTTATCTCTTTCATTCATATATGATATATATATATATATATATATATATATATATATATATATATATATATATATATATATATAGAATTAGGAAATAAACAATATGAAACATGTTTAGTAATAACATATATTACTAAGTGGACCATTGTAGGATACCATTCAACCACTACATCATGTATTGGATCTCTCCACTGAAAACTTATACCCTAAAATAAATATATAATAAGTAGCTTCAAAAGTAATACAAGATGGAATCTTACGTTATAAATTGCTTTAATCTAACTCAACACTACCATAAGAATAATCGATTCACTCTAGTTTCATTGCTTATTTAAAATATATTATATTTTAAAAAAACTATAGTTGTGACAAAATAACATTAAATTAAATGTACCATTGAACTAAATTTCCACAAGTTCTTTCTTTAAAAGAAATTTATATTCAATATTTTATATTTCAAAACTTACTAAAAAAACATTACAGTAAATTTTACTTAAATTATACGCTGAGACTTGGCTTTTTTATAATTTATTTGTTTTAAAATGTTTTTTTTTTTTTTTGCATTACACGTCCCTTGAATTTAAGTTTCAAAATACTACACTTAAAATTTGTTATTATGATAATTAAAAAATTAAACACAATTTAAAAAAAAATCACAGAGAAGACTTTTATAATTTATTCTACATATTAAATTGATTCAAAATAAAAGTACTCAATTTCCTCTTCAAACTCTAGCGGATCGTACGTTCTATTGAATCCTTTAAATCCCTATTTATTTTAAATCTTGAACTGTTTGAACAAGAATCAAACCTCAACTGTTTAAATAAAGTTGAAATTCTAAAGGATTAAAAACGAGTAGAATTATATTATAATATAATAAAATGGTTAAAAAAACTTTAGGAATTATAATTTAATACAATTTAAACTACAAGAAAGGTACTTATTTTGGTTTTTTAAAATATAATGTAAATAAATTTTGTAGAAAACTTACATTAATGTATTCCTTCGTCGTGATGTATGGATGAATGAGCACTTTCTGGAATATTTCTTTGAAACTTCACTAATAATTTAGCTATGAAAAATTAAAACTAAAAGTTTTTGAACCGGAATTAATTATAATTAAGGGATACTTTAAATATATTTTATATATAGTCTAAATATACATGAATCTTAATTAATTTTAACTTATATGTTAATCTTATCTCTAGAATGACTTTAATGAATAGAATCACTTGTATGAAAATTTTGTTGAGTTGCAATTTTCATGCTTATTTGTTAGTGTGGAAAGGTTGAAAATCTACACGATTCTTTATCTTATTGGCTAAGTAAATGAGACATTTTAGTAATATATTTCTAAAGAAATGTTCAGTGAAGTTAATTAATGAAGCTTTCTGTAACCAGCCAATTGGATCACACGTCTAAGTCAACAACATCAATTCTCAATAACTTTGTCTTGTCAGCTTTTCTTATTATTATTTTTTTATAATCATAGTATTGTCAAAAATTTGGTATCTTTATAAATCCTGTTATTAGCTTTTCTTCTAAAATACTTTATTTTCATTGAAAAAATATTCAGATTATAATACTTTTGTACATATATCTATTATATATCCGATCATACATACGATGAAAAAATTATATATTAATGACATTTTCAATTTTACTTAAAATACTATATATCTATTATACAAAATGAAATAACATTATGGACAGGTTACATAAGTCGAAGGAATACATTCCACATGTAACAAATCTTCATTTTTTTTTTCTTAAAGAATTTACGAAGAAAAACAAATTATTATTCAAATTTTGATAACATCTATTTATTATACAAAACAAAGTAATATATTTACTGTTTGTTTCCTCATTTAATAAGGTTTATTAGTTTAGTTTTAGTACGAATTAATAATCAAGAATCGTATTTTGTAATACATCATTACAACGTATCAACATTGTTTCATTTCATGCATTTTTTTTTTTCTGTTTTTCTACCTGAAACCTATAATTTCAATTTCTTCCAACTATATTAGAATTGTAGTTAATATTATTATTATTATTATTATTATTATTATTATTATTATTATTATTATTATTATTGTTATATTATTGTTGTTATTATTATTGTTATCATTAGTTTATTACTGTTATTATTAATATTGTTATTAGTATTAGTATTACTATTAACATCAAATTCATGTTTTTATTTTGTATTTTATAATATGTCTATATTTTACTTTAATATAAACAATTTAATATTGATATAATATTATTTATTATTTTTTATTTTTTATAATAAAAGAACACATAATTAGTTATTTAATTTATAATAATAATATTTTTTTATTATTGTTATTATTTTTAATATTGTTATTATTATTATTTATTTTATTTATAGAAGTATTATTATTTATTATAATTATTAATACTATAAATATTATTATTATTATTATTATTATTATTATTATTATTATTATTGATATTAGAATTAACATTAACTTTATTATTATTATGATTATTATTAATGACTAATAGTATCATAAATTTACGAACAACAAAACACAAACTAAAACATTTTATTTAATATAATATTTAATTATAAAATCTAATTCAAAATTTTAATTATATAATTATACAACTAATAATGTTAATTTTATAATTTACCACAAATAAATTCATATAAATGTTATTTTAGTATTATTATTTATTATAATTATTAACAGTATAAATTTTATTATTATTATTATTATTATTATTATTATTATTATTATTATTATTATTATTATTAAAGTAAGTCTTTTTAGCTTTCTTGGTATCATAAGTGACAATTTCTTAATTTGTGAAACATGTTCTACATTGCCAATACCACAAAATTTTCAGATCATCTAAAAAAGCTAAGGTTATAAGTTACTTTATATGTATCACACTAGTTAGTAACCGATTTAGGAAACAAGTAAACTCTAACTATATTTTTAACATGTAACTTCCAAGGGACTGCTCTTAGATCCCAATTATTCTTCGATCCTTATCGGACAATATGTTCTTAGAATACTCTTAATATCTAAGGGGGTTATCAGTCTTGTAAAAGAGAAATTTTGGGTCGTTGTTAACATCATAAAAATGTGAACGACCAACCAGGTTCATCACTACCCTGAAGAACCTATTCTTAAACTTCTTAAAAGAATAAGAGCAAACACTTAACAAACATGTACTTGGTTTGCTCACCAAGGACAATCGGATAATGGAATCCCTTAGCTGTGTTAAGTAAATTTGGAGAAAACACTAAAGTGAAGGAGATAAATAAATAGCCTATCATACTAGTCTAAAAGCCTGAAGGCTACCCCAACTATTTGGATGAAGTTGTGTTGATGCAACATTCAGAAGTCTAAGAACACCCATGGTATCAAAGGGTAACCATACATGCAGTTGAAGGAAAAAGAATTCCTTCTCATACCCCTCTTGATCATGGTAGACATTATCAATGACACTCACCCTCCTAAGTGAGACTATGTCCTCAAACACTTATTTCTCAAACACATAAATGCTATTCAACCAAGAATTAGAAATTCTAGACCACTTAAATATGGAAAATTGAGTTCTAACTAAAGGATCTACCATTCATACCCTTCCCTTCTAGGTAGTTGGGAGTATCAATAATCACGTCCATTTCCACACACATGATGGGGACGATGATGTGTACAATGACATATCATTCAAATACTATTCCTACTACTATTCAGCTCCTCTCTAGAACCCGTATTTGACCCGCTACAAGAAATACCTTTGAGCAATCAACTCTTGAAGTATTTCACTATTCTCACAAGATATCGACAATAGAGTAATTTCTCAAAACTTGGTACTTAAATCTAGCAAATGAGACTCCTATTTATAACAAAATTCGCAACCTTTAACTTTTCCACCCCTTCCCCTCAATCATTAAGATCTCTTCATATTTGAAAGCTAAGGATTGTTACTCTGCTCCTTAAAAGCATTGCATAATTTCTTGTGCAAAACAACATTCCCATAACCTCACATTTGTTGCTTCATCATTATAACCTCTTCGTTGCTACGACTTCTCAAGGCCCAGTGCTACTATACCTATAAGGTTATATATCAAAGATACAAATTTTCCTTGGAAGACTGACTATTGAGTACCAATTTCATTATTGACAAGCAAAAAACCGAAGACCATATTCTAATATCGGATACATTAAAGCTCTTTATTAGTCTTTAACATATAATATGTAAAGCTTAGAGGTTGGTGCACTATGTATGATTGAGTACCTCTCGGCTATACGAGTATAGAACTTGTACTTAGGACAAGTACATGTTAGATTACTATAAGTTCTATACAATGTACTTGGCCCATCCCTATTTGGCCACTACAACATCACACAAGATATTTAGTTACTATAATCCATATGGTTAATTACGATGATTCAAAAGATAACAAATATTTAGACCAATAGGCCTAAGTCCATCTAAGTAAAAGATTATAAATAATAAGTATAAATAGTATACTTCACGTGGTATGTTAAGTGCATTTCATTAATTAGGTATTTATTCCTTGTTAATTTGAACATTAAAGTATTTTTTTACAAGTACACTACCATTTTATCTTAAAAAAATAATACTAAAAAACAAGACCATTACTTTAAAGATTGAAGGTTTATAAACAATTAAAGAATCCCTAAATATTTTTAAGAATATGTAAAAACACTTTACACTAATATTAAATGTCACTTACTAAACCTTATTCGATCAACCAAGTCCTAATTTAAACAATATATATAAAACAAAAATTCAAGAAATTATATAGAAAAGTGTCTCTAAAAAAAGTAAACAGTGTAAAAGTATTGGATATATTTTATAAATTATTTTAAAGTTCTTTTCACATGTGTTCCTTTTTTTCTTCTAACTTTTTGGAATATAAACTAATATGCTTGTGATAAACTATAGTTGACCTTATGAGTTTTTACACAATGTAGAAATCTAACGGAGATTCCCCATTACATGAATATAAAAAGCAGAGTAATTAATCCCTACATCAACCTATCAAATTCTTACTACGCATTTGCAAATACATATAATTTCATATATATATATATATATATATATAACTTAATCATATTCTTTCTATCCGTTAGCTAGGTATCACAACTACGTAATTTGATTCTTCAGTTTCTAATTATACTATGGAATCTAACCCTTTAAATATTGCAATTTGTGTTATTTTAATTCTTATATTAACATTTAAATTTTTCCTATAAAATTCAATAACTTAACAGTCGATATAATAACAACATAATTCACGAGTTGCACTTACACTAATTAAAAAATTAAAGGTTAAATATGTTTTTAGTCCCTATACTTTGGGGTGATTTTGGTTTTAGTCCCTCTTTCAAACTAAAAGATACAATTTAGTCCTTCAACTTTAGAAAACTCTGATTTTAGTCATTTTTACCAAATTTTCTTAACTTTATTTGTTGTTTCAAACGCGTTTCTCAGTTAATATTAAAACAAAAATATGTCAAACAGTGTAATCAATCCAAATGCTATAATGAAACGTGCTTGAAATAGTAAATAAAGTTAACAAAATTTGGTAAAAAGGACTAAAATTCGAGTTTTCTAAAGTTGAAGGACTAAATTGTACTTTAGTTTGAAAAAGAGACTAAAACTAAAATCGCCCCAAAATATAGAGATTAAAAACATATTTAACTCAAAAATTAATTTTTCAACTATAATAATGAGGTAGTAAAAGTAAAATAAAAACTTAGCAATATATGATTTGGACACCACATCACGTCACAAGCTAATATGATGTAAAAAATAAATAAATAAACTAACAAAGAGTAACAAGATTAAAAAGGAAAAACAAAAACAAAATCATCTTGCAAATCTAAAAATACGAAATCACATGATGAAAAGTTGAATTAAAATCTAGTTTGAAAGATAAAAAGCATTTTAATGGAAAAAAAAAAGAAAAAAAGTTGGCGAAATAAAAAACCGAGGAAGAAAAGTAGAAAAGTGAAAAGGTTAAAAGAGAGAAAAATATTCTCTCCATGAAATATGCTCCATATTGTGCGTGCTATCCACTTTCCACGTGATTCCACGTATACTATATACCATATACACTTCATCATGATTCAATTCCTTGTTATTTTGCAGAACATGTCCTTCTTCAAAAGAAGATGGAGGAGTCATTAACTTTCCCATGGTCAACTTATGAGCCAAAAAGCACACAAAAAGGAAACTAATTTCACTAATTTCATATTAATTTTCCAGAATATAATAACCTTCTCATTTTCTTATTGCCTAATAATAAACAAGCAAATGAGACCCCACAAATGCACAAACCCAATCATAATAAATGCTCTTCATTCACACAATCTCACACCCTCTTTTACAACTCTCTTTCATCTATATATGTTCACAACACTTCAACCTCTGCAACAATCAAAACCTTCAACACTTTCCACCTTCAGAATTCATCATACTATGAGTTTTCACGAAACACCAAACATAGGACTTGGTCTTGGTCTTGGTCTTGGCCTTGGTCTTGTTTCCTTCCATGATCAATCAGAGAACTGCATGAAGAGTGATGCCCACAACACCAGAAGGGTGGAGAATCCATCAGACTGTAACAAGACATACCCTTCACTTACTTTAGGACCACCAGAAGATGATGATCATGAAGAACTGAAAAATGATCGACCAAGTTCAAAGACAGAGTCCTATGAATATTTTCGGCCGCAGGTTTCTTCTCCCAGTGTGGTTTCTTCATTTTCCAACTCCTCTAGCATCAAGAGGGAGCGAGATCAGGCCATGGGAGAAGAATTTGATGTAGAAGTAGAGAAGGTTCAAACAAGGGTTGCAGATGCTGACGAAGATGGTAACCCCAGAAAGAAACTTAGACTCACCAAAGAACAATCAGCAATCTTGGAAGAAAACTTCAGAGAACACTCTACTCTCAATCCCGTACGTACTTATACACTAATATAGAAAATAATATTATTTATGATTGATGTCTGATCATAATTTTGTTTTAGATCTTTAATGATCACTGATTAAACTTTTGATTCCCTTTGTCGTTTTTCCCTCAGAAGCAAAAGCAAGAATTAGCAATGAAGCTGAATCTGCGAACCAGACAAGTAGAGGTGTGGTTTCAGAACAGGAGAGCCAGGTAATATTACTGCTACCCTACTTCGCTTTTCTTTACCATGTTTCTCTGTAATTAGACCTAAGTCTTTATAAGAAAACTAAATAAAAATATTTTAAAAGTATTTATTACAAAAATGAATCAAGTTACACCAGCAGTAATAATTTAAAGAATATTATTTCTCTTTTCTCGTTTATTATATAATAGAGGAAATATCAAATTATTCTTAGAATAATAGTTTTCTTTTTTATTTTTCATCTTTTAATCTAATCGCGAAGTAAATTTTTATGAAAAGAAAAAAAGTGAATTGTTAATTTTTAGAGTGACTTGATCTCTTGAGATCTCTCTCTATATATATATATAAAGAAAAGGGATAAGTTACTTCTAAATTAATTTTATGAAAGTTATTAATTTCCTACTTTAATATGTTTTAATATCTAATTGTGAATGAAATGAATAATAATATTGATTAATTTTAAAAAGGTTGTAAGATATAGAATTTGATGGACAGGACAAAGCTAAAACAAACTGAGTCAGATTGTGATGTATTGAAGAAGTGTTGTGACAGTCTGACAGAAGAAAACAAGAGGTTGCAAAAGGAGGTTGAAGAACTAAAGTCAATGCAAGCAATGTCAGTGCCTCTTTACATGCAGATTCCAGCAGCCACACTTTCCCTATGCCCTTCTTGTGAGAGAATTTGTGGTAGTAAAAGTGATGATGAAAATACCAATAACAATACTTCTTCATTACTTTTTCCTTCAAAAACACATCACTTTTACAAAAGTAACTATCCTTTTTCCCACTCTTCATCTGCAGCATGCTAAGCTCTCTGTCTTTCAAGATCAATGCTATTCATCAACACCACACAAATTGATCACAACCATCATTTCATAATTAATTACTTACAATGTAATTAATTAAATATATATAGCTCATTAATTTAGAGATCAATCCCAACCACATGTTTTCTTCTAATGTATGCACGTGGTTGATTATATACATATAGTACAAAAGTAGCTAGAAAGAAAAATTCATATAGACATTTTCTAATATGTTGTAATTTAATTATATATATATATATGTAACATATTATATTTATGGTGTATGCTTACATTATATATGACCAACAATGAAAGCCTATCATCATATTGAATGGTAAGAACTATTTGCTTACGAGGAGAGGCTGTGGAATAATCTAAAATAGTGCAAGAACGACAATCTTAAACGCAAGTTGCTTTAAAGATGTTTCCGTACAAGTCTGTCATCTTATTTATGCATGATTTCTTTTATTTATTTAAATAAGTAATTATAAAAGTTTTGATCTTATCTTTAATGTATTCATTTGTTTAGGATATAATAGTATTGTTAGTATTTCTAAAAGGCTATAATAGTATAAAGAGCAATTTGTTTTATATTTTTACGTTTCGATATAAGTATTTAGAAAATAAGAAATACAATAAACATAGTATTTTCTTTATAAATAGTTAATTAATAGGTGAAAATATATTTTCATACAGATTTTTTTTTATAATATTTTAATATAATACATGTGTTATTTTTTTACTTATTCATTATTTATTTATTATTATATGATATATTTTAAACTAGATAATACGTATATTACATTAAAATATATAAATTTATATTAACATATCATTCTCCTTTCATATATATGTATGTATGTATAATACTTTAATAATGTATTATGGGTATATATACTAGTAAAGTAGAGAACATAATTGTCTTTATATGGATGCAAGAAGCTTTGCTCTGGATTTCACTGCTATATATAGTGCTGATGATAGATGGAAAAAGCACGATCAATGCCTAAATTATGAAGAGGGTACGATGGTTAAAAATAATATTTTGGTTACTCTTCTCAATTTTTCATTCAGTTTTTTTCTAATATTGTGTCAATTTTTATTTTTTTCAATCAAGTTTTAATTTTAGTTAATTTTATTTGATTAAGTTTTTTAAACTGTTTAATTAATTAACTGTAACCATACTATATGTTAGTTAATAGCTTTTTGTTATTTTTAAAATTTTTATTTTATGTTTTATTAAATAAATTATCTACGTGTTAGGTTTGTATTATATATATTATATTTAATTTAATTCTAATTTTGGTTAATTTTATTTAATTTATTTTTAAATATTTTTAAAATAGAATACTTTTATCCCTTTTTAAATCTAACTTAGTTTTTATATAAATATTACATTAATAATTTTATTAAAATTTATATTTTTATTAATTAGTATTTCTGAAATTATTTTTAAACTTAATAATTATATTATAATAATATGGTTAAAGCTAGTTTAAAATATGATAAAATAATTTTCAAAATATTAAAAATCACGTGATAATATTAAATTTATCTTTTATTTTTAAATGATCACCCAACTTAACTGTGAAGTTTGAAAAAAAAAAATGAAGGCTAATGTTTAACTGATTATATTTTTTTATTTTTTAAGTTATATTTGTTATATTTCTTTAAATTTGAATGTGTATATTAAGAAAAGTTTAACATTGATTTATTATTTTAAATTTAGTTATATTATGACCTCATTATTTTTGTCATTTTAAATTTTGTGTGATTTCACTTTACTTTTATTATATTTTAAATAAACTCTAATTATATTATTAGGATATAATTATTAAAGTTCGTTAAAAAATAATTTTAGAAATACTAGCTAATAAAAATGACAATTTTAATAAAAAAAATTAATATAACATTATATAAAAACTAAATTTGGTCTTAAATTGGAATGATGTGATCAAATTGTTTCATTTTAAAAACATTGAAATTGAATTAAACAAAATTAATAAAAAAATTTAAACTGAATTAAATATAAGACAAGACATTAATGCTGAAATTTAGAAAAGTAATAAGGTATTAAAAGCTTTAAGAAGGAAGTAGTGAAAATACATTATCATTTCAGATAAGTTACACCAAGCACATTTATTATGTACTAATTAAAAGTTAAATAAAGAAATATATCACTAAATAAAAGATACCATTTTACGTAAGTTGTAACCTAGCGTGCGTAATGCCATGTGTAGGATATCCATTAAACCAATCTACCAAGTTCTAGTGCACATGAAATTTTATTTTGGTACCCTTCAACAAATTTAATTATTTTAAAAACTATATTATTTTACACATTTGTGATTTAAGTACTTAGAGACCAAATCAAATTATTACTAAACTTTATAATTTGGTAGTTGATATACATACCTTGCAATTCTTTACTAAAAAATAAAAATTAAGGGCATTTTCCTCTTTAAATATATTTAGCAATATTTAAATTTAAGTAAAACATGCTAGCTTTCATCACCAAACATGTGCAAACAAAGGATAATATAGTTAACTCACTTCCAAGACATATGACATCGTTGAGCAACACAAATCAGTGGAATATTAGAATGTTTGGAAGAGTTTTTTTTTTTTTTTCTAAGAGATATCATAAATCGGAAAAAGATGGAGTAAAAGTATTATTTTTGGGTTATGGTACAATGACACGTGTCAATTATATTCAAATGACACTGTTTTTTTTTCTTTCAAAATTATTCTTTTTCTTTAAAAAAATATTTAAAATAGTGAGACTCATCATGTCATTTCAATGTTAACAATAAATTGCCGTGTCAAAGAATGACTTTTGTTTTTTTTACATGTAAAAACTCTTTTTGAGATAAAATTATGAAAAGGCACACTTTGAGTTTAACTCAATTCTAAAATAAGATTTATATCCACTAATATATTATAAATTGATCTTATCTCTAGTCGATATGAGACTTCTAAAAAGATTACTCTAATTTAACGAAGTAGTAACAGAACGAAACAAAATCACAAATAGATTTATCTTACAATATTGAAAAGAGTTTAAGAAAATTTACTTGAGCTTATGGAATAATTTATAATTGCTACAATTTTTATTATAAACATGTGTGTTAATTTGTATATTAAAAAGTACGTTTATAAGCCTTAAATTTAAGTTTTGTGATTATATAAATTCGTTTGTTTTTACTAGGACAATATAGAAAAAAAAAATTGCAACTTACCATGATGAGGTCATCATAATGAGTAATAATAATGAAGTTGTAGTAGAATTCAAATGTCAAGACATTGGAGATGGATATGATTGGCTTGACGGTGGTGATGCTTCCTCCATTAAATATTTAGTGATGTTGTGGGTCCTTAGACATGGTGTGGTCCCATGTATTCTTCCTAGTCTTAGCACATAATTGTTGGATTAGACTTGTACAATTTCAAAACATTTTCACGACAATATTTTTAAGGTGATATGAAGATCCTAAACTTTAGTTAGCGAGTCTTTTGTTACTTGTCTCATGTTTGAGGTGGCTCGAGTAGTAGTTTGTCATGTTTGATTATTGTTCTTAGTGTCATGTTTGGCCACAAAAGAGGGAGTTATGAAGAAAAGTTTCTCAAATTTTTTGTAGTTATTGGTTGGTCTTTTTCGAGAAAGGAAGGGTGAGGTGTATTCTAGTATTGTGTTTCCCTTTTTTAATCCTAAAATAGATTCTATTTTCGTGTTTGTTCAGTATATCATACAAGATTGAAATTTCAGTATAAATTTAAAATTTACATTTAATTAAAAAAGAGAAAGTTCAATAATATAATAAAGAAAATTTATAAATATCAAGATTTTTAGTTGGAAGTAATATTAAATTATTTATTAGGATTGGAATCATGTTTAGTTGATGGAAAGGTGATTGAAATTTGAGTAAGTTTTACAATGTAATTATAATTAATAATTCCCAAATCATTCACTTCTTACTCTTTTAATCATATTTTCCTCCAAACTTATTTTGCTCTTTTAGGATATGATATAAGATTGTTTTTTTTTTCTTAGAGGTTACAAAACAAATCATCAAGATAAAAAAATTCACAAAAGATTCAATACAATTAGATTGATTATATAGCTAAATAGTTTCATTTAGGCGAGAGATAACTTATCTGACATGTTAGAATTACTCCACTAGTTAGATTTCAAGACTTTTTCGATGAGTGTGCTTTCATTTATTTTGTTGGACAAGAAATTCTTATAATTAGACAATAGACTTTTGACAACAATTCTCTATTCTTCTCTAATTTTTTTTTTCTTACAAAATAATTTACACACAAGAATATGTATCTTCTTATAAATAATATATACAAATCCTATATCCTTTTATGAAATGATCAACACAAAAATACATAATATAAAAATAAAATAAAAGTTTTATTAAGTATGAATAATAGATAATTATCACACTTATCAATAATTTAAATAATTACTTTTAAGACGAAAAACTCTTATTTATCTTAAAAAACATATTAACTAAAATGAAAGAAATAAGAAATATGAAGTTTTATTTTGTGATATAATAAACATGAACGATGAGAAGTATGTTGTTGCAGAATGATGATGGACATGCAGCATTGCAACATCCTTGTTCCGAAAGGAAGAGAGTCTTGTAATTTTGGATTGTGATTATTATTAAGTGGTGGAGTTAGGTGAGCTTGGACTATGCATTTGTAAACTTGTGTTAGATTATGGACCAAAAATATGCGAGAACAATGGTTGTCATTATCTTTCTTCATTCAAGACCTAATCAGTTTTCTCTCTTTAATAAAATATTATATTCCACTTTTATTAATGGAAGAACAACATCCTTCAGAAGATAGGCTTTTTAAAAAAAATACTCATATTTTTTTCTCAAAGATTATTAATCAATGAAGTTAATGAAAATTTTATAGTAATAGGTTATAAAACTAAATCATTTTCGCATATGAAAATATTGAAAGGAATGGAAAATAGCTAATTTAAAAAGAACACAAATATTCTTCTATTATTATTTTTTCCTTCTTACAATTTTTATCTTACTTCATCTTTAAAATTTAATATATATATATATATATATATATATATATATATATATATATATATATATATATATATATATATATATATATATATGGAGTTTGATAATTTGTGTAAAGTGATTTTTCAATTGGTATACTTTAGCAAAGTGTACCAAATTTTAGATTACAAAAATATTCTTAATTAAATTAAAACATACCTTACGTATAAGGATATTTTAGTAATTCTAAAATTTAATTTAATTAAAAAATTAAAAAAAAGTAGTTATTCATTAATTGTTTTTGAAAATAAAAAATAAAAAAAAAAGATAACTTAAGAAATATTTTTAATTATAATATTTTTTAAATAGATATAATTTTTATAGTTACGTTGTTTTTTTTAAATGGGTACATCACATCCATAAACAACATATTTTCCATGATTTAAAGAATATTTTTTACAACTTTTATTTCCATGACTTTAAGAATATTTTTAATTAATAATATTTTTAGGAATATAATTTTCATAAATGAATGTGATTGTATAAAATAAATAAGACTTTTTAGTATAATTTTTTTACCTATAACATTCGTGTAGTAGGTGATTTAATGTAAAACCTTGTTAAAATATGGGATTTTAGAAGTGATTAATACATATTATTTTAGAAGTGTACTTTGAGAAAATCTTAACAGGATGTTTGGCTTACAAGTTGTTACAAGCACATGCTTTTAATATCTAACACTAAATACAATATATACTATTTAGCCTTTTCATTTGTTTCCATTTAGATAGTAAAGAAAAAAAAAGTGCATCCAGTAACAAGCATATTGAAAAAAAAAATCATTTATATTTAACTAAGGTTACAAAAAGCTTATTAAGAGAAAAGACTAAATTACACAAAATAAAAGCTAGTTCACTGTTATTGCAAAATAAACTTAAAAGATAAAAATATATATTTCATTTATGTATTATTTATTAGGAGATGATTGAGAAGCTAATAATGAGTCTTTTTTTCTTTTGATTGGACAATTTTGTGAATCATGATCGGTTCCACTACAGTTAGGATAATGATAACGACGAAACTTCTTTGCAGCTTCAACTCCTCCTTTTGGCCTTGATCCTCTTGGACGACCTTTCGTTTTAGAAGTGATGAGATTTTCAACATCACACTCATCAACATTTAGAACATCGTGTTTCAGATCAATTGAATTTTCTTGAACTTCAGGCATACTTTTTAAATAGTGAATGACTTTGTTTAACTCTTTAGTAGGTACTTCAACTCGATCTTTGGTCTTTAAAGATTCAACCTCTAAACATTGCACAAGTGATCGAAACTCAACAGAAGAGTTATCATTAGAGTTGATTATGTGTCTTGATCGTGGGATCAATGAGCTTTCTTTTCTCCATCGAGAAGGAAGATATTCTTCTGGAATACTAAAATAATCGTTCTTCAACAACACTCAAATAACATGTCTACATGTTATCCCAGAAAATTCAAATTCTTTACAAGAACAATTAATTGAATTTTTTTCATTTATCCAAGTTACAAAACGACCTCCATCGAGTTTGGTATGATGTCGCACCGAGTAAGAGTCATTGTCAATCACAACTGCGGAATATTTTGTAGACAACTCAATCTCATGTTGAAGCAACTCAAAGGCATATGGTGTAAGTATGGATGCAGCATGTTCCTCGATTGGAAAACTTGTTTTCATTAGAGGATTATGATATTTTTGACGCATTCTCGCCTCTTCTCCAGCTTGATTTCTAATGTTCACAGCAACTCCAACCTTAAAAAAGGAAATATGAAAAACTTATAAGTTAATTATAAAAAGGGAAGAAAAAAAAAACTTGTAGCACCAAAAAAAATATATCCTTACTTGATTCACAAAGTCCACCAAACTCGTTTTAACATCCAAGAATCTTTTAATATATGAGTTTATAGATTCTGAACATTCGGTTGTAGTCATCCCAGCAAAAAAGAATTCTTTCAAATAGGCTAAGGCCCAAAATTGACGATGAGAATACAATGCCTCAATGTGTGTGTTATTACTTACATGAAAGCGTCCAACCATCAAATCCCATTTTGTTCAAAATCACTTGCACATTCTAAATTATATAGCCTATAAAACTCAGTTTTGAAGTCGTCATATTTTGTACCCAAAAGGGAAGAAAACCAAATTGGCAACTTTGTTGCAATATGCCGTATGCAAAAAGCATGTTTTGTATTTGGCAATTCCGTTGAAACAGCTTCTTTAAGTGCATGGTCTTGATTGGTTAGAATTGTTTGTGGACATTTTCTTTTGACAATGTGTACAAAACTCTAACAATATAACAAATAATAAAAATTATGAAAATAAAAAAGTTAATATTTAAGAAACAAAAATAACAACAAATAATTACAACCTACCTTTAAAGCCCATGTGAAGGAAGGTATTTTCTCATCTCTTAATAGAACACAGCCAAAAAAAATAGAATTTCCATGATTATCAACTCCAACCCATAGTCCAAGAGGCATATCATAACGATTAATCCGATACGTAGTATCAAAGACAACCACATCCCCAAAAACTTCATATACTCGTATCGAATCACCAAATACCCAAATAATATGCTCTAATTTGTTACTTTCATCCAAAGTAAAATCATATTGGAAAGCATCATCTTTGTCTTTCAAACCTTTGCATAATTTGAGAACATCTGAAGCGTCATTCTCTTTACCAAGGCTACTTTGAGATTGAATAAAATTTCTAATATCTTTGTCTAAAAATGGTAGATGTCCTGCCTCTATTCCTTTCTCCACTTCAAGCACTCTCATAATGAGACTTACCAAGCAATCGACAATAATAATATACGAGCTTGATCATTAATAGGGATATCACGATAAGCTGGAAGAAATCGAATTTCTTTCTCATCTAGTAATGCATGATTATGAGAGTTTTCGAAACATGTAACCATCCATTTTTCCTCGAAGCCAAATGTTCTTTTAGATATCAACAATTTTGCACTACAATTACATCTTGACCTTTTTCTTTTCCTTTGTTTTTCTACTTCAGTAATTTTTTTTCGCTTAGCAACACCTGCTCGATGACAAGTAAACTCTCTTGTATATATATTTTCAATATTATTCTGAATAACTACTTTTCTTTTTATTTTTTATTTTAAAAAACAATTAATGAATAACTAACTTTTTTTATTTTTTATTTAAATTAAATTTTAAAATTACTAAAGTACTCTTATACTTAAAGTATTTTTTTTTTAAATAGAGATATTTTTGTAACCTAAAATTTGGTACACTTTACTAAAATGTACCAACTGAAAAATCACTTTACATAAATTAGCAAACCCTATATATATATATATATATATCCAAAACAACAAACAAGGATTGTTTTGGTGATGTGGAATTGCATTTTAATGATTCAATGTTTGAAAGTTTAGTGGCGCTAATAATCTTTGTAAATATATCTTAATTAAATATCAAAATTAGTTATATAAACTCCTTGAAATACTTTTTAAAAAATAAATAACATGCATTTTAATTTAATGAATAACCCTCCAATGTGTATTTAAAATAGTTTTCGTTTTAACTCTGAGATTAAGTATAATAAACATATTTTCTTCAGAAAGGATTTTGACTGAAAGTATATTTTTGGGATGAATTATTTAAAGTTATTATTTTCTCACAGATAAATTTTGCTTTAGGAAACTATTAAAGTGTTAATACTAAATATATTTTTATTCTCTAAGCTTAAAAAATCTGTGTTTATTCTGAATTTTGATACATTTTTGTTTCAAACATTAAAAGTGAATGAAAAATAACTTTTTTAATTCAACAATGTTAAGCTTTTTACATATTAAACGGTGTTTCAATTTATATTTCTGTTATTTATCAATGCTAACCTCAAATAGTATTTATCATAGAAAAAGTTAAATAATTAAATTTAAAAAATTAGATCCATTCATTTCTTAAAATTAATGATTAAAATATATCAAAATTTGGAACTTAAATAATTTTTAACTAAAAATATATTTAACTGTAAATATTATATTGTATAATAAAGTCTTTTATGATCATGACAAAAATTTAAAAATTATAGTTAAAAACTATAATTTTAAAAAGTAATTATCATAAAATAGTTACTTATAAAATTGAAATAATCTTTTCATACCATTCAGGCACATAATCAGTCTTAAATGGGTGTGTTTTAATTAGAATTCTTTCCAAATATTGTATTTTTATTGCATTCATTGACCTATATTAAGTAGTGGATAAGATCCTTTAACTTAGTCCTCCACTACAAACTAGCACAGTGGATCAGATAATGTTATACATTATTAGATATTCTTCTAAATTGTAATTTATAATATTAAGAGTTTGTGTTACTTATCTATATTAAATTGGATTGTGTAATGAATAATATTTGATAAATTACATTGAGTAATATCTGATAAATTAAATTTAATAAAATAGATAATTGCGGTTAAATTTGGATAGTACTTTTAAATTTCATAAATATGTGATTTAATCCAAATTGATATTTTAATATTTATAAATTTATAAATATATTTTAAATTTTATTTTTAATATGATATTATTTTGTTAAAATTTATTAGTAACTTGCGTAAAATTAAGTTCATTATATATAATAATCATTATTAAAATTATATGTCATATTTTTTAGTTATTTTTTTATATTTATGTCATTTATTTACAATATAAATATCTTTTGCAACTTAAAATAATGTTAAATATTTTATTGTTAGAAGTATTAGTGTGAATTTTAAGTTTAATATTAAGTAAAACAATAAAATTGAATAGTGTAAAAGATGAGACCTAGATACTGTCGTCACCATGAAACCACATGATCCTAGTTTACTTGACTCAGAAAGAATAAATATTTTATTAAAAAATGTATAAATTCATTACCTCAAATTTTATATTAAAAATAATATTAATTTTTCATATAAATTAATCTTGTTTATGAAAAAGGCCCATCATGTATTATAGATTAGAAACAATTCTGATATGATTTATAACTTTTGAAATACTAATTTATTTATTTTTTGTTAGGTGTTGTTGTAGTTGATGATAAGTTTATAATGGTTATTGTGATTATCGAGTTTATGATGATGTTTGCAATTGTCTATATTCGTCGGCGGAACACGACCAATCATTCGATCTGCACTGATAATGATAATTAATGAAACAAAATTTGTTGCGTGTTCTTTCTATTGGATACAAATAATTTTATTTGCATTCTATGCTTGATGACAAGAATTAGGTAACTTTTCCACGTAATCTTTTGCAAATGTGTCCGACAATTTCCATCGCATCTTTATTGATAAATTACATCCAAAGCTACTTTAAATTCAGCATGCAAAAAGTCACCAAAATTATCTACAATACAATATCTCTCTTCTTTTCACATTTATTCAGGTTTAATCCAATTATAGTTTATTAGTATTTTTAATAATTAAAGATAAATAAACACTGTTGGTAGTTATTTCTTTCGATAAAAATACTGATTTCTAAATCCAAAACAAATTTACTCTTATAATTTTTTCCACATATCTCATAAATTTTAACTCTATATATCTTCATAAGTTGATTGGGACACATAAACAAACCATACGTCTACACAACCATTGAAAGGTCGGTTAAGTTAGGGTAGTTGTATATTATTATTTTTATTATTATTATTATCATTATTATTATTATTATTATTATTATTATTATTATTATGGGTTAAATATGTTTTTGGTGATTAATTTCAGTGAAAATTAGATTAGTCATTCTTTAAAACTTTGGCCTAATTTAGTCCTCCAGTTTTAGAAATTTATTAATTTAGTTCTTTTAACTAAATTTTGTTAATTTTATTTGATGTTTCAAACGCATTTATCAGTTAACATTGAAGCAAAAATGTGTCAAACAGTGTAAACGATCCAAATGCTATCATGAAACGTGCTTGAAACATCAAATAAATCTAACAAAATTTAGTTAAAAGGACTCAATTCATACATTTTTAAAGTTACGGAACTAAATTAGGTCAAAGTTTTAAAGAGAGACTAATTCTAATTTTCACTTAAAGTTAATGGACCAAAAACATATTTGACCTTATTATTATTATTATTATTATTATTATTATTAATTAGTAGTAGTAGAATTATTATTATACTACGAATGTCATTTCTAATTTTATATGTATATTTTTCTATTGACATTTTTAACTTTTACATTTTTCTTTTTTCTACTAAATTTAAAATGCAGTGATGACATAAAAAATTGTAAAATGGTAATGTTTTGAAGAAATTTGTGGAGAAAAAGATTAATTTTTTTTTTACATTTTGAAAAGATGTCTTCTAGAACATGGGAACCAAAATAATATTCTAGAAAGTAATTTACATACTGTTAAATATATATATATATATATATATATATATATATATATATATATATATATATATTAGAAAGTACATTATAAATAAAAAGAAAAATATTTGAAGAGTGTTTTTTTTTTCTTACATTCTGGTCGGAGAGTTTTTTTTTCTTTAAGCATAAAAATCAAAATATACGACAAAAAAGTACTCTCCGAAATATGAACAATAACATTTATGTACAAAATTTACTAAAAAAAGAAAGAAAGAAGAATGTTGAAGGTGTGAAAATTATTTTAATGAATGCGAGAAACAAACTTAATTTTAAAGCATTGCGAACTAAACCAAGTGTGTTTAGTACATGGGAATGCGTGAGTGCAGAAGAGAAGACGGAAATTTAATGGTAGTTCTATAATTTTAAATAAAAGAAACCTAAGTTGTTGTGTATAGCAAAAAGGAGACTGTAATTAGAAATTTACTAGATAGAACTTTCAAACACACAAAATTAGGGAAAGCCCAGTACATTATAAAATCAACTCAACTGATTCAGCCTTATATATACTAAAATAAGAAAGAAAAAAAAATGAATCGGGAAAGGAAAAAGTTGAAACCAACGACAATATTTGAAGCGAGTAGAGGCCCAAATTAATATTCACTGAAACAATATACAAAAACATATAATATAATGTAAAGTCGTGATTTTGATATATTATAAATTTTTTCATGTATTGAAACGTTGTATTAGGAGAGTATAAATTATATTATTGTACTTATTATTTATACTTTATTGTATATATAAATATTTTGGATGGAACGTCATATTTATTTACTAATATATTTTTTATTGTTAATAAAAAAATTAGAAACAAGATTCAAATTATGTTATAATATATATTAGGCTACATCAATGAATACACATAAGATAAACATAAAAAGCTAAAGTAATAGAAGACAACAAGGTGAAAAAAATCATAAATAACATGTTTAGCTTTGAGCAATTGAGAAATGGAAAATGAAAGAAAATGTAGAAAACCATAGATAATGAAAGACAAACTTTGAAAAATGAAAAGTAGAAAACATGAGATAATGAAAGATAAAAACTTAAGAAAAATTAGGAATAAGTTTATAAAAATTCTACATCAATAATAATGCCAGTTTTGAGTATATAAATGAATGAAAACATCATTTTATAAGTTATTTTATGAGATTGAATTAAACTTAAAATTCAATTTTTAATATAATTTCAGAACCATGAATTAAAGTTTATTATAACAAAATTTCTTATTATGATCGAAATATTTGTTGTTTGTTGGACAAACTATTTTATTTATTATCTTATTTTCTATATATAAAGAGTTGAAAAAAAAACATGTTATATTATATTTTCTTTCTATACATGATTTTTCTCATTTTTAATGCATTGATAGAAATATTTTTAAATAAACTTAATAAAAAATAACACCTAATTTAATTTAAAATATATGGACTCGTGATATATTATTAATATCTAGAATAACTCCTTTTATAACATTAACTCAATGTTTGTTGGAAGTTCCATAGAAATATAGTTCTTATCTTGTTTTAAACACATCCTTTCTTGTATTAAAACTAGTGTTACTTAAGTAATCATCATCATAATGCTTGAACGATAACACTCAAACAAAAAAAAATATATCACTTACTTTTTAAATATATCAAATAACACTCAAACAAAAAAAAATATCACTTACCTTTTAAACATATCAAATTAAAAAAAAAAATAAGAACATCCAAAATAATTACCCACGTTAACATATTTAAAATATCAAAACAGAATTAATATAAATCCAAATTTGACAACTTTAAACCCTTACATCAATTTCCACATGTTCAAATTTGTCTTAACTCCACCTATCTCCAATTCAAGGGAATGTTATACTCAATTCTAAATAGCATTATGTTAATTTCAGACATCTAATTGAAAAACAAATGTACTTTAGTTAATTTTCGTCACCCAATAGATGTTTGCTATCGAAACAACAACGACTCTAATTGTAAGTTATACCATCTAACTGGAAAAAAAATGTGATGATCAAAACCTAAATCAATGAGAGCATTTAACTAAAGTCATAAAACCCCATAATATTCTACGACAAAGACACAAGAGCAGAAGAAAAAAAAGCAAGAAATGATCGTAGGAAAGGAAAAAATTACTTTAATTTTAATTTTAATGGAATAGGGTATGTTCAAGAATAGATTTAGAAAGTTTGAGAGATTACAAAGAGAATATATAGAAAATGCATTTTTTAAAAAAAAAACATTTTCTTAAAATTAAATTATTAGATAGTGAAAATTTAAATTTATATAAATTTCATATAAAATTTTAACATTTATCTTTTTTAAAACCGTTTATAATAAATAAAAAACATGTTCTTTCAATATTCAAACTATTTGAATATCTATTTTAGTTTTAATTGATATTAATCTTATATTTTTTAAAAAATAACAAAAACGGTTTTTGTAGTGTTTTATGAACAGCAATTGGAATTTTCAACAACAATCCACGTACACATTACACTTTACTAATGACAAAGGAAATTGCATGTCCTTATATTTTGATTAGTTTTCAGTAATGAAAATTATTTACAGCAGAATTAGTTAATTGTTTTATGAGAACAGTGATAATGTAATATTTGTCACAATAATCTCATTGAAGAAGACCTATCAAAATGACATCACAAATTCAATACTGATTTGAGATACTGCGACGACTTCAACAACCATCACAAAAAATTCGTAGTGAAAATTTTATCATCACGAAAGCTATAATAATGGTTTTTCGATTCTTACGACGAATAAAAAAAACCCTAATAAAGCAAACTCATGCAAACTTGATAAAGTTTTTTTACCATAATCCCTCCCTAAGAATAAAAGGGAAAATAGCTCTATAATGACTTATACAACACCGTCGATTTCTTTTCCAATTTAGATGAAAAATGTGTCTAAAATTTATATCTTAGTAGTTAAAACCTTAATATATTAAGACAATAACTATGATATGTCTGATAGTTTTAGATATTTAAAAATCAAAATAAAAATTTAAAATCTGAAAAATGTTGAATTAACACAACCAAATCATCAGATCCAGAGAGAGGAGGTTGCGGTAAGTCCAACGAAAGGTGGTCAACATTAGAGACAATGACACATGTGCTGTAACGAGTGATTAGAAAGTATAGTAGAATCGAATTATGATTAGCGCATGAAAGTGTGTTTGGACTCCAATTGTAGCGATATCGACGATATTGTGGTTATTCAGCCGAGACTAGCAAAACTATGGTCATCAATAGAAAATGATGGTCCGATGACAACAATAGCAACAGTGACGACTTTAATGGCGGTGTCGACAATTTTAATGACGACAATGATTATAATGGACAGGACAACAAACATTTTTTAACCTTAGACTCTGATACATGTTGAATACAGTAAAAATTATTTAGAGATTATTCTCCTTGTATTGAATATACACATTGAATAATCTATTTATAATAGAAAAAATATAAATTAATCTCAAATATAAATAAAAAATAATAAATAATAACAAATTAACTAAAAATAAAAAATAAAGATAAAATATATAAAATATCTAATATTTGTATGTCTTATTTTTTTTTTAATTTATACTCTTATAAATATTATATATAAATTTATCTGTTCCTGATAAAAAAAGTGTACGAAACCTATGAAGAACCACAAGAGACCTAACGTTGCAATCTTTAAAAGTAAACCATCACAAGTTTCATGATATGCTTGTGTCAGTTACACTAAAATTAAAAGCTTTATAGCTAGTACTTTATTACAAATTTTCTACTGTATAAAGTTTTTTATGATACGTATTATTACCTTTAAAAAACTGAATTAATTTATGAAAAAATTAATTTCATTTACATCAAAACTTCTTTTTATATTTCTTTCCAAATAAATACTTCTGAGAAAATTTATTGAAAGCAAATATCCTTTTGTGTGTGCACTAATCACACCACAAAACCACACACAGTTAATTAGGTTAACAATAAAAGAAATTAAAATGAAAACGTAAGACATCTCATGAATTATCTCTGCCAATATTAATTATACTGAAAATAATATATAATAAGCAAAGGTCTCACTGTTTAATAGAACGTAGAACATCACTATGGCAAACTACTGAAAGTACTCATCACACTGCACAATCACAAGCAGAAACCATTAATGTTCATGGTATGCTTGACACTGAAACTAGTAGCTACAGTGCTGACTGCTACCCAGTTTGGTCACAGTCTCTTTGTTAATCAGAAACTCATACATTGCATTTAAATAATAATAATAATAATAATAATAATAATAATAATAATAATAATAATAATAATAATAAAAATATAAAATAATATATAAATATATAGCATGGCCATGTGATGTCATGGCCCTAGACGGTAGTGAGCATCTGCCATGTAATGACCATCCATGTAGAGAGTTGCACTTTGGGGATGCAGACCATCCATCACCATAAATTGCATGTCTTCAGATGGTTTCCAGTGCCTCTTTCTTTGGTTTATGAACCAGTTATTTATTTGCTTTTGGTCCAAACCAGTTGATTCAGCCAATGCTACCTTCTCTGATTCCTGTAGTAATCCATTTTTTCCAACATCATTGTACAAAATCAATATACCATAAAACATATATACTGATGCCATAACATAAAACAAATCATGTTATATATTTCCTATTTATTGGTTGTTAAAATTCATTCAAAACTGTAAAGAAGTAATTACAGGATATATAGATTTATAATTATCTCTGTCAATATCTATGTAATAAGTTATCAGATTTTGTTAACTTTCTTTTATTCATTGAAATATCTAGGTTTCGTATCATATATAGATTAATTAGGTAATAATGGAGTTTTATTAACTATATTAGGTTATGTATTACAGATAGATTAACTGGGGCTATAATCATGTTTAGTCTTAAGTCCGCAAATGATTTTGAGTACATTAATGAAGCTTTTTTTTTTTTTTTTTTTTAATTTGGTAAAATTTCACCCTGTTTTAATTGTTTAAAAAAAAATGTCATGCCAACATTTCTTATACGTTAATGTGTATTTTATAATGAATAAAGAGAACTTTATATAATTTTTTGAAAAAGCTAAAAGTAAGGAGTAATTTATTATATTTTAGTAAATACTCGGTTCAATATAATACAATATTTTTGTTTTTAAAGAAAAAGAAAAAGAAAACCTATCATTTTTTTAACACATTTAATTATGTTTGAAATCAATTAATAGTTAATAGTTAGTACAAGTGAGTATTTGTTTCATCTTTATTAATTAATTGTCAAATTTGTTTCTTAAGAAGAAAAATAACATTAATATGGTTAACGTTGATAATGTATTAAGTTTAATTTTTTCTTAACAATCATCAGTGACAATTATTAAATATCAAACACATGTTTAGTTACTTCATGAAAGTTAAAAAAACTAAGGAAATCGAAATTTTTATACTAAAAATATATTAATACTTGTGTTTAAGCACTATTTACCCTAATAATTTTGTTTTTTTATTTTACAGAGTCTAACCATTTTTCAGAAAAAAGAAAGAGAGGTATAACATACCGAAGGATATGGCCATTTGTAATGTAATTCCCACCAGTTAAGTAGCTTTTGCCTTGCATCTTTGGGGAGTTTCCCTTTCTTTTTCTTCTTGGAAAGTTCTTGCTTAAGGCTACTCAAATAACCACTGTACTTTCTCAGTAAGTGGTTTTTAAGCTCACGATCTTCTGCTCGAGGATCAATCTCTGGAAGTTCTGTTTCTCCTCCACTGTTCTCTTGATCCTCATCTGATGAACCAACCCCTTCACATTTATCTTCTGCTTAAAAATTTTAATACCAGCAAAAATCTTAGTCCTCATAATCTTGGAATATACATGTATGCTTCAATGATGCTATAAATTATTGCTGATGAAAGAAAATGCATAGAAAATAAGTGTTTCCTTGGAGCTGGTAATTCAGTTCAGAGGGCTTCATCGCATGATAATCATAAAACCCTTTTGAACATAATAAACGAGGAATTCAACCAGTTAAATAGGGTCTAAAACAGAAATTAATAGTTTTGGAAGGCTAATTCTTTTACTGTCCAAAAAAGTTTCAAAAAACTGACATTTCTGTGGTATTTTGTGTAGTCTTTATATGTATAAGTACTATATAATATCATGCTGATTAGTCCATTTCATTTTCCTGTCTGATATATATAAATCTAAGTTCATGGTTTTCTAACATTTTCTTAATCATTCAAATTATATCAAGTAAATATTGGACTGTAAATCCAATTCAATTTTCTTCAAATCCTTTTGGATCATATGCAAACTCACATACTGTATAACGAACTGTTTTATTGTACTCATTTTTTGTACTTCTGGTGGTGCCTCTTGTATTTTTACATCCATTCTCTTTCTCTTGAGGTTGAAAATCCCAAGTCGATCAGAGATAATGTCAAATTAAAATATATAAATAAGGTACAAATCTTATCTTCTAAGTCGATTTTGTGGATTGAATTAGACTTATACCAACCTTCTAATATGGTTTTAGAGCTGTGATTAGAATCTATTTGTGAGATTGAGTTATTATTAAACTTTCTAATATTTAACTATTTTTTAAATAAATCCTAAATAGAAAAATATACTTGCTATCTTGAAAATATAATAAAAATATGAGTAGTTCTGCATTCAGTTTGAAGATATATAAGAATACAGTGTGCATAGATAGACTTAAAAACTATTTTTTAAAGAATGACCTTGTCCTATCATTTCTCTTTGATATGGTAGGTGACAGTAACCTGAGCTGAAATACTAATGAAAAATGGAAATCTTTTTCGTGTCTGTGTACAAATTACCTCCAATCATAAGACCAGTTCATTGAAAACAAGCATATGAGCAATACCTTAAGTTGCTATTTTACTTTAGGCACACATAATGGTAAATCACACTTTGTTTATTTAAAAAAATCATAAAGGTAAATTAGACAGAAGCAAGCAACATCTGGTTTTTTGCATTTGAGATTCATTCTAAGGTTGTTCATGGACTGAGTACCCTTATACTCACTGTCAATAATATATAAACCTTTTGTCTTCTAAAAGAAAAATCACATGGTTGGTTGCAAAAACCCTCACCATATTGTACTATATCAGATGTTAGGTCACCACCATGAAATTAACATGCAGCTTGTGATTCACATCAGAGAGAAATGATTTGATGATGAAATTTCAAGCAAAATAAGAACTAAACATCACCACAGGGTGTCTTTCTTTATCAGTGTCGAGTATTTTACGTATTACAAAATATGAAAAAGTATATTATGCAGAAGCATAAATCGATGACTGATATATATAGGGTACTATCAGGAACAAAAACAAAAAAAGGATTTTCCAGAAACTTGGACGTTTCGTATTATTGTACATTATATGGAGGCACAGACATATATAGTTATATATAATTTTTAAACATCTGAAAAATGTATATTTGATTCGTACTGTGATGTGGGAGATTGGAATGTATCAGCAGCATCCAATGTTGTCTTTCTGAGTTATTAATTGGACTCAAACACCAAAAGGAGAAAAAAGAAGAATAAACGAAGAGATTAAAACGGAATTTTCTGTAACAAGACCAAAATCTGAGCAGCACAATGATGAGAGTGTGTGTGTGTTGACAGTGTGAGAATGTCATCCTACAAAAACCCCACGAATCGACGAAATGCATACACCAAAATAGGTTTTAGAAGACATAACAGACCATATAAAATGAATTAACTAGGAAACCCTAGAAGAATCAATTTGTCAGAACTCAGAAACTTGGGAAATAGGAGCGAGAAAACGCGAACGTGTGAATTTGGGTCTCAAATGAAAAGAAGAAATAGAAAATTAACAGTAATAAACAAAACTATAAAGTTCATCTGGAGTCGTGAAGAATGGACAACTCTGTAACAGAATATATAAAATATATAAATATAAAATAAAACTTGTCAAATCTCTGAAAAGAAAGCAAACAAAAAGATGTTGCTTATTTCTCTTTTATTATAATATTTGCATTCATTAATATTATATATAATATAGGGTACTGATTAGGTTAGGGTTCTGTGCTTGATGAAATATCATCTCCACTGTCTGGGACCCTTTTCTCCTACGATGTGTAAGTAGGTAAATTTTTTTGGTCAAACTTTCCTGGCTCACTACAGAACACACTCGAGTTTACGACTTCCAAGAACTGCAGAACCTGTTCCAAAATTTTGAGCCCCAGCACATAATACTCATATATAGTTGAATGTTTGCGTAATCCATGATTAGATAATTAATTAATTTTTATGAATAATTAATTAACATTTATGGTTTGTGAGGAGAAGAATAAAATAAATAAATAAATAAAATAAAAGAGAGAGAGAGAGAATTAGGGGAATAGGATCCTCCCTCTTCTTGTGCTCCATAAAGAGAATGAAAAAGTACCAGAGAAGATCCTGACGGGTCCATTGCATAGCATATTTAGCTGAGTTTCTATCCTTCGCATGAAATCCATGGCTTCTTGAATAGGCCTTGTTAATTCCTCTCTATACTTCACAAGCATGTCATAGTATGCTTCCTGCAGTTATAGTTATAGTTATAAATCATCACCAACAACCATTCAAATTAAGTACCAACTCTGATAAGGGTAAACCCCAAAAATAGTAACGGAATAAAATAACTTAAAACCACACATTCAAGGCATTAAAAAAATAGTATACAGTGATCACAATCATATCCCACCATAATTATGTTCGCATCAGTCAAAATTAATCAATAATTTTTTTACAATATCAAGAAATCATTATAAAGAAAAAAAAATGATACTGTAGCAGCAATTTAAAGCCTTTACACACCATGAATTGATCGAGTTCAGGGTCTTTTGAAGTATCCCTGGAACCACCTGAGGATCTTTGCCGTGCCTCAAACTCTTGCTTTGCCGCAACCATACGCGCCACCACTTCAGGTGGAGCTCCTATCTGAAAATAGGGAGAAAGAGGGTGAAAGATAAGAGTTACTACATACATGATTATTTATGTGAAATGGGGGCATAGTCATTACTGTAATTAATGTGGTAAGCGAATAATAATAATTGATTAATGAATAGGTGACCTTTTGGCAATCCATATAAGCTTCCAAAAGATTGGAATACTGAGGGTGAGCAATGATTTTAGCTTTTATGGCTTCAACTTCGGTGGTGGAGGTTGTAGGACTCCCTCCTTGTTGATGGGGATGATGATGCATAGTGGTGGTCGTGTTGTTGTGAAGGGTACCTCTCATTAAAGGGTAGTGGAAAATAGGAGCGTGGAGCTGAGAAGTGCTGGCTTCGGTTTTCACAGAAGGGTGTGGTGCCACTTGATCAGACTGAAAGCAATGATCTGATCCACCCGATTGAAGATGGAAGGTGTTGATTGGAAACTGATGATGGTTATGGCTATGGCTATGGTTTCCACCACTGGGGGGAGAGTACAAGAAATTAGGCCTTGGACTTGGACTTGGAGCAGTGTTTTCACTCAAGTGATTGTTATTAGTGTATTCCTCCATTAATCTGTGAAATCAGGGAAACAGAAAGCCCTCCCACTCAGCTAATTAAGCAAGCTGAACAAGAGCTTCAACAGCAAGTGGTGCTCAATTTTGGGAGTGAGGAACAAGAAAACCCTAAGGGCTGCACAACCCTAAAATAGCAAAGGGATTGGTAATGAATGGTTGTAAGGTCTGAGGGCCACACATAGCTATCATCAGCAGCACTTATGTGATGTGTTTTTTTTTTTTTTTTGTTGGGGTCCAAGGAGGTAGGAAAAAGTTTAAGGTGGTGAAGTGAAGAAACTGTGACAAAGATGGTTGCACTTGCAAATTTGGGGTATGGACAGCGAGGAGAGGATAGAAACCAGCGAAACTCTCACATGATGTTTTGTACGGAGGGTGAGTGAGAGGAGAAGAGAAGAAAGAAAGGGAAAAAAAGAAAGAAAGAAAGAGTGGTAGAAACCGGTAATGGCTCCGTGTTGGGGGTTGTTGACAAGACTTTCTTTGGTTATGAGGAGAAAAAAGAAATATTTAAAAAATGGAAAAGGGAGTGTAGCTTAGGAGATAAGCCTAAGGTGCATAGTTCAGTTTTTGTTTGTTTTTTTGAGGGTTTTGTTAAATGATTGGATAACAATATTTAGGGTTAAATATGTTTTTCGTCCCTATATTTTGGGGTGATTTTGGTTTTAGTTTCTCTTTCAAACTAAGGTACAATTTAGTCCTTCAACTTTAGAAAACTCTGGGTTTAGTCTTTTTTACAAAAAGTTTTTAGTTTTATTTGCGGTTTCAAATACGTTTCTCAATTAACATTGAAGCAAAAATGTGTCAAACAGTATAAACAATCCAAATGCTATAATAAAATGTGCTTGAAACAGCAAATAAAGTTAAAAAATTTTGGTAAAAAGGACTAAAACCAGAGTTTTCTAAAGTTGAAGGACTAAATTGTACCTTAGTTTAAAAGAGAGACTAAAACCAAAATCGTCCCAAAGTACATGGACTAAAAACATATTTAACCCTAATATTTAAACGACAGTATTTGAATACCATTTACGTATCATTTTATAATTGATGGTATTTATGATATTATTATTGATTATGGAGTAATTTTAAACTAATTACAAAATGATACGTAAATAATGTTAAAATGTGTAAAAGAAAAAAAATGTTGTCTAAATGATTAGTGTTTGTTTTGTTTACTTTGCTTTAGTAATAGCAGCAGCTCTCTGTACTCTCTGTCCCTTCATTTGTTTTCCTTTTTGTGTTACTCACAACTACCATTTATTGCAGACTTCAAACCAAACAGCTGTGTTTCTCTATGCATCTGTTATCATTCTCATCAAACAAAATTATACTTCCACTTGAGTGGAATCGACCCGTTACATTCTTATAAATTTCTAGGTTTTTGTTTGGTCGGTCAATCCTCCTAACTATAGTAACAGGTAAAATAAAAGAGCAAAGTACACAGCTGGTTTAATTTAGGAGTGAAGGAGACATTTTTGTTCTCTAATAATTTATTTTACCCCCATTCTTGTTCATCGCACTACAATTGCTTTTTAGTTTAAATAATTTTTAAATATTGAAAATTAAAAACTATTTTTCTACACATATTGAAGGTTTAAGTTTGTATCTTAACATTACCATTGAATTGTTGATTTGGGTGCAACTAGATTAGATTATTTTAAGTTTCAGTTTGAACAAAAATGTATTTAAAAAATATAATTAAAGATAGAGATGTCAAAAAATGGATTTAAATTCTTCACAGGTTTGAGTACAGTTGATTGAAAAAAAAAAATCTACATAGTGATGGCAAGACATCTGACTACTATTAATCCGTCAAGATTGGATTGAGATGCATTTAAGTTTGTATCTTATAACATTAAATTTTGGATACAATTACCCTATAAGTTGTTGATTTGGGTGTAACTAGGTTACATCATTTTAACCGTCAAATTCTGTTATAACTCTAGCTAGTAAAAAAAAAAAAGTATTACAAGAGATATTATTGTTAATCTAATTCATTAAAGATTTGAATTAAGATGAGTTGAAAAGAAAAATAATTTCTTAGTGATATCGAATCTAGTTTATGTAATTACATATTAAATAGACTCGTATCGAATTAAGAGTTACTTAACCTATAACCCATTAACAACAATCTTTTTATTATTATTTTTATATTTTTTCACAAGTTTTTTTATTAAAATTACTTACTATGTTTAATTATATAGATTGACAGTTTAAATTTTTTCGAAGATTAGAATGTTGTTCAAAAATATTTTCATAATATTTACGTTTTTGTTAAATTATGTAGAAAGACACATTAATTTTTAACTTTGATAAAATATGTGAATACAATGTATAATTATAATATATTTTGATTATACTATCATAAATATATAAAATAAATTATTGACCCGACCTATCTAACCCATTAACTTCAGATTGATTGAGTTGGATGAAAATTTTGGTTCACAAAAAGATGTGGTAGGTTAAGTTAACTTATTTTTAGTTTATCCTTCATAAACCAATTCAATTCATATAAACTAAATTGTCTCACTTTGATATTCCTAACTAAAAATGTTAGAAAGACTTTTCAATAAAAAATTAATCATGAACAATATTTATTGTTACTTAAGTAAATATTAGTAATCAATGAAACCCTATATATACACACTATATGAATAATTACTAGTGTAACATAATAGTTATATGAAAAAGAAAAAAATTATAGAACTTACATTAAGATGTTTTTATTACTATATATTATAGAAAGAATGTAAAAACCTAATCCCCCATCTTTTGGAACCTAAAATCTAACTTGAACATGCTGAAATATAACCTAAAAGTCCCATTCTCTTTCTCTTCTCGTATTTAATGTTGTCTCGTGCCATATATACTATTTTTTTTTTCTAGTTTAAAAGCTATTTTTTAGGAATTTTCATACCAAAAAAATATTCTTTTATACTAATAATTTGTGATGGATCCGTTTTTAATATTTTTTTAAATATAAATTTAAACAAATTAATAAAATAATGACATATATTCTATTATCAAAAAATTATTAAAAATGTTGTTAAAATAACACGAGGTTTTTCATATGTTTTTCATATATTATATATAACTGTACAAATACAAAAGTTCTAAAGGAATAGAACCTCAAATTTCCGATTCTATCTATGAAGTTCCTTTTTCACTTCTTCTCTGTGTTTTCTTTGTTATCTTTTTCTGTAACGACATTTCCAGGGTTGGGAGTGCGTGGATTTTGATGGATCTCATGAATTTGTTATTCTATGTTGTACATTTGCATTCCACGTTCATGGTTTCGTGCTCTTATTTCTTTTTAAGAATTAATCATTTCATCTAATAGCCTTACTTTTTTTTATATATATTAAAAGAAGATCTAGACTAACATTCTAGTTATTTAAAACTTATTAAATAGAATGAGTAATTCAAGTTTTTGAAAAGTTGTTTGACATATAATTTTTTTTAACTCAATTAATTAGTGGCTACATCTATTCAATTTTTCATTTTAAGAATTAAATTATTTCAAAATTTTGAAACATGAATGAATTTCAATTTTCTATCAATGTTTAAAAATTAAAAACATTTAATGTATTATTTTTCTTTATTTTTTTTAAATCCACTTAAGAAAATAATATTGTTAGTTGGAATAAATAATCAATAATTCACAAAATTAGAAACTAAATATATTGGTTGAGTTAATTAACAAAAAAAAAATAACAATAATTTCTTGAGTAAAAATAAGTCAATCTATGATGTTATAAAATAGTTTTTGTGGTAATACAACTTGGTGAATTGTATGAATGTGAGTTTGTTTTCATGGATTGAAATTGTTGATTTGGACACTAACAATTGATGTAATTACAGACATAAATCTCTATACATGATAAGATATTGTCCGCTTTGGATTAAGTCTTCACGGATTTGCTTTTGACACCACTCCAAAAGACCTCTTACTATTGAAGGTATCTATATGTATATAAATTCTTAACCAGCCCTTCTTCTACTCGGGACTTTGTTTGTACTCCAACATAAATAGAGTTTGTAAATTTATTATATAGTGATGATTTCAAAGTTTGTTTTCTTCAAACAATAGACATTTTATAAATTATAAGTGTTGTTCTGAAAGGTGTGCTACATTTTTTAATTGAAGAATGAATTTTAGAGAGTAGAAAAGGAAGAAAATGAACAGAAAAATAATTCCAGAGTATTTTATTTGAATTAAGAAAAAGAGTGAAAAATTAAAAAAAAAAATGTTTGGTAAATGATTTGATTAATATAATAAATTTTAAAAAATTATAAAATAACGGATTTATAAAATGCTTAAATTACCCTTATTATTATAAACTAATTTTCAGCTAAATATTTTAATTTTAATTTATAATTATTATTATTAGTTATTTTACTATTATCTTTATTTTACTATTACATAGATTTATTATTGTTATTCAAAATTATTTTATTAACAATATTATTGTATAAATTTATTTAATTGTTTTATCATATAATTATTAATTATGTTATTCAATATAATAATCAGTTATATTACATAATATAATTGATTACGCTATTACATTATTGATTATTAATTATGTTTACACTACAAACGCAAACATTATCGATTATATTAACATAATTGATTATCATGTTATGTTTTAATTGAACATTTTAAAATGTTCTCTTCAAATTTCTATTCAGAAGAGAACTTAAGTCATGTTTTCACATTACATGTTTAAGGGTAATTTTATTGACTTTAAAGCTAAACTCATTCTTAAGCAACTAAGTTGTTTAGGTTCCGTAAGGCTCTTAATATTTCGAAGTCATAAAGCGAACTAAAAAAGGATTATGTTTTATTAATTTTTGTATGCATAAAAGTTTCGAAATCATATTCAGATCCAATTGTTTCTATTTATGTTGTTTTTCATAAGAAGTAGGAAGTATAACTAAAAATAAATATTGGAAGCACATAATATTTTTTTTAATTTTTTTGTGATGAAAAATTTTATATTTGATCTAGAAAGGATACAATAGTTTCATTTACAAATGTATTATGACAAATTTTATTTGTTAATTCACTTAAATTGAATAGTGACGGTGCAATTTGGAATTCTTCTGGATTAGCTATATGTGTTGAAATTTAAAAAAAAAATTATGATGAATATCTGAATAGTTTTTTAGCATTTTTAGAAATTCTAAATTTTATTTTATATTGCATTTATGATAATCATCTATTCTTTAGAGTATGCTTTATGAGATAGGATTTTAAGAGATTTTTGTTAGAGAATGATTCATTTATCAATTTTTCTTGGATCAACGAGTAATTTTTTGGAATATCAGAGGAATATAACATTGATATTTGTATTTTTGTAATCATATGGCTTTTAAAGTTTCTCATTTTTTTTTGAAGAAAATAATTAAGATGATAATTTAGCTAATTTGAATTTTATTTGTAAAATCAATATAAGTGATTTAATGTTTTATATTCATATATTTATTAATTTTTCTTATACTAAGTATAGTTTGACGGTCATATAATCTAATTTTTATGAAATTTTTGGTGTAGTCATTGTATTTGTTTTTATTATTTTATATTTTTTAATAAATTTTCATACAATAAGAAAAATAATTAAAAATAATTAAGTTTAAGATTGGTGATATATTATGAATGTGCAATTATTTTGGTAAGACTTTATTGTTACATTTCGTTTGCTCAAAATAAATAGAGAAAGTTTTGTCAATTTTTTATTAGAAATTAAAACTTAGTAAACTGGATATTGATTTTTATGTATATTTAATATCTGAATTCCGAGATTGTTTCACTTCGGATATAAGATTGACTATATTGTCAATATTATTACTACATAGGTTTGACTTTATTGTTAAATTTGGTTTGAGAATAGTTAAAGAATCGTTGTCGAATTTTCATTAGAAAGTATGATAACTTAATGAGTTGAATATTTATACTTGTTTAGTATTAATTGACTCTCGGTAATGAGATTATATTATTAATGTGCAATTGTTTGGCGGGTTTAACTCTGTTGTTAAATTTAGTTTACAAAAAACAATAAAATGTGGAATTATATATCAAATTTTCATTAGAAATCCACACAACTATTTTGTTTACATTATTACATTTTAATTAACATTGTAATTGCTTTATACTCAAGTCATTGGTGAACACTAATTTTCTATTTGAGATTTAATAGAATAATTAATGTAGCAATAATTGTTATGAAATATTGAAATATTCAATTTAATAATGCAGACGTATTCATTATCTTTACTCAATTATATAATACATCAAATTTTACATTATTTTTATTAAATTTCAGCTTATATGCATTTTTTTATTATTTAGGGAGTAAACACTTTATTATGGTGAATTTAATTTGACCGTTTCCATTTTATTTGGAGATCTTATTGAGATTTTGAGAGAGCATATATTTTTTGAATGTGTATTAATTGAGTTCAAAAGAATGTTTTTTTCAATGTAATCAGATGACATATATTTCATACAAAAATATGAAATACATATTGATATATAATTTTTTTGTGACTTGAGTATTTGAAAATTAAATTGAAGTGCAATAAAGGAAATTCACATTGCATGTCTTTCCATTTTTTTACAACTTTATTCTTATATAAAAAGTACACTTAAAAAATTTAATTATGGTAAATTGTTTTATTACTAGATTCTCTAGAATTATAATACATATAGGATACACTTTATTCATGTGAATGTTAGGATATACTACTATTTTTAATGGAAATATGAAGAATCCTAACTATATTTTTACTTTCTAATAATATACTTATCGGTACACAATAGTACTTTAATAAAAATTTCTTGATACTAAACTAAGACTAGTTAGAAAAGATTAAAACTTAAATAATTATAAAGTTTAAGCCACCAAGAAGTAGGTGACTTAATATATGATAATAAACTTATCTATATTTAATCGTTTTTTTATTTCTAAAAATTTTAACATTACATTTTAACTTTTTATGATTGTGACATTACTTGATCTTTGTCACGGAATAATTGATTTATAATATTCTTTTTGTCAATAATTACTTTACTAGAAATCAAATTTATGATTCTCGTGAGGACTTGAAAATTTGGGTAAAGAAGTGTTGGGTTTTATATTGATGCAACCAAGTCCTTAGAAATTAAGACATCTTGATCTTAGAGAAGGTTTTTCGAAGTCTGGTGCATTATCTTAAAGATCTTCTCTCTCTAGAACTCTTATCCCCTTTCTCCTCTGCCTTTTCTCTACCATGATTGTTACTGAGTCATTGCATTGTTGATTAGGTGGAGTCAACTTGTTCTCGGAGTCACGAGCTTTAAAACCATCCAATTAGTTTTGCGTTCTTTGTCGGGTAAGTTGTCTTCCCTCTTCTTTGTTGTTTCTAGAACCTAGGGCATGTTGTTTTACCAGAATGCATGCCACTATAGGAGTTCTACTTTATATCTCTATTTAAAAATTAGCTCTAAGAGTTGTTCTATCAACATTGGTGGTTGGTAGGGTGCTGTTAAGGGCTGGGTAAAGTAGGGTACTGTTGAAACGTTCCTGTGAACTGAACAGTTCATACTCATGGTAAGGGGAGCTAGAAATACTTCTTTAAATTTATTTGCATGAGGTGTATGTATGTTAAATTCTGACTGGGTATGCTGTTTGAAGTTGTATTTTTATGTGCTTAAGCATATCGTGTTGTATGAGCTGAAATGTGCAAATCTGTGAAATGTGCTGTGATGTTATGGGTGATGTGAACGAGTTGAATATGTTGTAATTGATCAGGTTGGGAATGAATTTGCGAAATCTGTTATAAATTTAGCTAGGTAGAAAACTTGGTGATTTGGTAGTGTTTTAGGTCATTTTAGAGGAAGTAAGGTAGTGATTTTGAGCAAACGATGAGGTCCAGAGCGTTTTTGGACTATTGGGACATTCTTAGTTGGTGTATTGTGACTTGCTTGACTCACTAAATTGGTCAAAATAGGTGCAATTAGCGGTAGGATTGGGTTTTGGGTCCCTAAGTTGTTGAAATTCGTGTTTTAGAAGTGAAATTGAGTTTTAATCACTTTAAAATGGTAGTTGGAATGTTTAGAATCATCTAGGTAAGTTTAATTAAGTATAAAAATGGAATTAAGGGTGTTAAAAGTTATTAAAAATCGTTAGAAATGGTTATGTTGGGTGTTGCTCAGAATTCTGTAGAATTTTGCAAAATTATGCAGAACGCTACAGATGGTCAGTGTTGACCGTTCGGTCTTGTTCTGCTCTAGGTCATAATTGGGTCAGTCTCTTTTGAGTCTTACCAGTTCATGACCGTTCAGTCTCTTAAAGAGTGTTCAGTCTTGTACTGACACTCGGTCTCTTAAGGAGTTTTTGGCCTTGTACTGACACTCGATTTCTTAAAGAGTGTTTGGTCTAGTACTAGCGTTCGGCCAAAGCTCTAAGTGCTCGGCCAAAGCTCCTAGTGTTCGCCTAAAGCTTTAAGTGCTTGGCCAAAGATCCTAATGTTCGGCCAAAGCTCCTAGTGCTCGACCAAAGCCTAAAGTGCTCGGTTCAAACTCTTTAGCTATTTGTTTTGGGTAAATTAAGTGTGTGTGTGTTGATTTCCTTGCAAAGTATGATTTTTGTAATGTTATTTTGATAAAAGTATGTGAAAGCATGAGGCATGTTTGATGATTGAATGTAACAAAGCATGTTTCATGGACGTAATTCCATGGCCTCAAGGAGAGGATTCATGGTGGTGCCCTACATGTATTGGACGTAATTCCATGGCCTCAAGGAGAGGATCCATGGTGGTGCCCTATTAGTTTGTAGAATGATTTGCATGAAAGCTCAGTCTTGGGGGTTATCCTGAAACCACAATAGTCAATCATTCTCAAGTAGAGAAGATTGAATCATGTCGTGAGTAGTAGTGGGAGGTCTTAGTTTTGGAGGCTTCTAGTATGCTCCAAGGCACGATACAGATTAACCTCGTGAGTGTTTTAGGGTGAAACCTGTCAAAGCGGTTGCAGCGGAATGGTTAGCGTGGAATAACAAACCAAAAGGAGTTTTAATATAAATGTGTGCCTTTTAATTTCTACTCAATTTATCTTACTATGCAAATAATAAAGATAAATAACAAGAGTAAGGTTGAGAGTAATTTGCATAGATGATTTTTATATTGGTTCAGATCTTACCAATACTACATCCAGTCGCTTATCTCAAATCAAGATCAACAGTTCATTAAGCACAAAACAATTACAAACTACATTCACAAAGAAACAATTTGTAGGAGTTTAAAAACCACCTCTCTTAATACCACAAGAGATGAACCTGCACCTCCTTTGAGTCTTCACAATGGATGAGACACCTCCTCTGAATACTTTATGAAGGATGAAACACCTCCTCCGAATACTTCACGAAGGATGATCCTCTTCCACACACCTCCTCAAACGCACCAAGGATGAACCAACTATTCCTCTGTCACTGTAGTAGCAATGTACTAGCACCACAGACAAGAGTTTCCTTAGCTGAACAAGAGCACACAATTCTCAAAGAGTTCTGAGTATTTTAGCGCAAGGGAAGAGTTGCTGATGATGGATAAAGAGAGCCTATATATAGACTCAAGCAAATACTCTTCCATTTTTCGAAACTAGCCATTTAATGCTTTTAATCGATTAATACAAGTGTTAATCGATTAAAATGAGTACAACGGCTAGTTTTCAAAAGCAGAAAACTCCAACAGTCAACTTTAATCGATTAAAATGTATTTTAATCGATTAGCTAATAGATTAAAATGTATTTTAATCTATTAAAACAAAAAAGTTGAGTTTTCAGCTTTTACTTGTTTTAATCGATTAATACTAGTTTTAATCGATTAAAACAGTACGATTTTGATTCTTAACATCAATTACAAAGTATGGAAGTACATGGAATCAAAACCAATGAAAATCTAAGTCCTAGACAATAAACTACAATTATTACAAAAACTTTCTATTGCCAAACAAGTCTTCAAAGGATCTTCTTGAATCTTCATTTCTCTTGACTTGATTTGGACATCATCAAAACTTCATCTTCATCATTTTGCTAACAAAACCCATTGGCAATGGCTTTGCAAAGCAGTAGATGTCACCATGAGTGCATGACCCGCCATAGCTCGACAATCATTCTAGTCCAGACGAGTCAAGTCATAGTATAACAAGTCTTTATATTCAAATTTAGTATTGCTTGAATGAACTTTGCATGTTGTATGCGATTGTATAACATGATTTTTATACCTAGCTCACGTTTGCTTCTGTGTTTGTATATTGCTTGTATATGTTTTTCTTTTGCAATGATCATCCACTTGGATGTGAGCAGATGTTGAGGAGGTTCCCCTGGAGCAAGTGCTAGAGGATGCTGATGTTGCAGCTTAGTCTTCTTAGGATTTCGTTTTTGAACCTATGTCCTTTTGAATACTCTATTATGTTTAAGTTTTAAATTCTAGAGTTGTTTTGGATGATTGTAATCCTAACTTATCTACCATTCTACTCCTAACTGCTTTTCTATATCAAAATGTGAACTATCTGAATTATAATATACTTTATATATAATTGGAATATCACAATTTTGATATCATTTATTAGACCTAATATTTATCATTAATCTAAAAGATATAAGTAATAATTTTACTTTTCAGAAATTAAATTTGTGATTTTAATATCATTGGACCTAAGATTTATCATTAGATTAAAAGATATAAGTAATAGTTATGTTAAAACTTTTTATGTTTAAGAATGTAGTACAAACTCTATGATTTGATTTGAGATTTGTCTGAAACTTGACCCACGTAACTTCACAGGATAATTGATGCATTTTATCATGAATATTTTAGTTAAATAATTTCTTATCTCGTGTAATTAAACAAACTTGTCAAGATAAATAATCTTGTACCATTAAATGATTTTTGAATCATTAAACGTTTGACAATATCAAATAATTTAACATCTTATCAAAATTTCACTAAGTTAATCTTCACCATTTTAGTATTGAATTTATATTTTGAACTCTCACTTCATCTATTACTATTTCAAATGTCATTATCACGATGATAATATCAGAATTGGTTGATTACGCTTAAGCCATTGTTTGTTTATTTTGATGTTATTCATTATGCTTTTTAGGTGTTTATATTGTCACTATGCATTTGATAAAGTATTTTTATTTTTAATTTTTGGCTAGTCACAAAGCAACATTTACGTATTTTTTAATAGATATTTTATAAGTTAAGAATATGCACTTTTGGGGTATACTATATTTTACAAGCATTGATGATGTAATTCAGTCTATATTCGGAATTTTAATTACAAGTTATCTTAAAATAAATTGATTGAATTAATCTGAACTCACTATTATTTTTCATTTTTCTGCCCTTAAATTTACTATTTTTCAGCCCTTAAATTTACTATTTTTCAGCAAGTTCAAAAGAACTGACCACTGCAAAATCACGTGTGCTCAACACTGATATAATCATTACTGTCACCATTACACACTAAAAATTGGCAGCACAGATATTGCATATTTGCAAAAAGAAACCTAATCCATATAGCAGTTCTACACGTTTAATATTTTTACGGCATTTTTTTTTTAATTATTTTATCTTTTATCATTACAATATACAGTAAAAAATAAGTAAAATAAATAAAAAACGAAATATACAAACAGCAAGACCTTATCATGTACCACCAAAACATTACTCTGTTGCCTCTTTGCATTAGTTTTGGATAGAATTTAATTACTTTGATATATTTAATTTTAAACCATTAGATGTTACCTAAATGTATATTTAAATTAATATCAACTGTCAATTTAGTGTCAAAACCATTTGTAATATATATTAGTCTAAAATTAATTTTAACCATTTTCGAAACAAATGAAGAAATCTTGATTATTTATTAGCACTGTTATGCCCTAACTAAATTTTTGGAGTGAAAAATCTTGAAATATAATTTTGAGAATTAAATATATATATATATATATATATATATATATATATATATATATATATATATATATATATATATGGGGTTTGTTAACACGCGTACGTCTCACTTATCTAACCCTAATTCACCTTCCTCACTTATTCAATTTGTTTCTCTCTCGTCTCCATACTCTCCTTCAGCCACACATAACAACCCGCGACATTGTAATTTGTTGCTCTTGTTCTGTTCATTCATTTGGAGGATGTGTTATATATTTTCTCTTCTTATGATTATTAAATTTCATTTTTAAATTAAATCATGTAAATAAAACCTTCATAAATCAACTAAATTTTCATACATCATTTACACATCTACACCACATTTCATTATATTTTTAAAGAACAAGATATTTCCCTCTATTGTCCTTTCCCCTNTACACAAAGTGTTTCTTTTTCCTTTCTCTTTTGGTATGGTATACATGATGTAAGATTACAACCTAGAATTGAAAGAATTGTACACCTGGGGAGCTCTTCTATACCTATTTCTTTAATTTCCTTATGTCCCTTTTTTATCACTGAATCAACTTTTGCAGGCTTTTAGAATAAACTTTTGGCAAGGGTTTCTGATTTTTTTTTTTTCAATTGGGGCAACAGTAGGGATGACAGAGAAAATGTTGAAGTGAGAGATGAAAGAGAAAGGGTTGAAAGGAATGAGGGAGGTGAGTAAGGGTTTTGGGGGTTCTTTTTTTTAGTTTTGAGAATGAAAATTATTTAAATATCCTTGACCTTAAAACTTAGAATCCATGATAAATGAGGGTATTTTTGTCTACTATAATCCGGTACACATTGTTAAAACGTACCAACTGAAAAACAGGCGTACGCGTGTTAACAAACCCCATATATATATATATATATATATATATATATATATATATATATAATCTAAATCAATAATGTAATTATGTATAATTATAAAATATTTAATAATTTAATTACAAAGATTTGATTAGTTTAATTGTAAAAAAATTAATTACTAATTGGTTTAATTTCAGAAGAATAATTTAGATTTATCACACCTTTGCAGTTTAAGTGTGAGATTCATGAATGTTTAGCCTACTTTGAAAATCATTGAAAAAAATTTAATGTAGTCATTTGGTGAAGATGTCATCGATTTAAGGGTGGGAAGGGACATGAATAACTCATGTTTGATCACGTGTTACTTTTTTCAACAATGTGAATATCAATCTTAATATGTTTTGTGTGTTGATACTGCGCAAGATTACCAAATAGAAAAAGGACACTAATATTATCACAATATACCATCAGGTCGGTCCTAATAACTTGACTCTAATGCACATATTCCAATGAGCTCAGCATCCATAAGCTCAGTTCCCAATATTCCAGCACTTATGATCTCGACATCTTAAGAGCCTCGAATTGGAGATTGGTTGTGCAATAGCCCAACATCATAGCTTGGCCAGACTAGCAAACTTATGTTACATCCTAGCGAGTCCTTTTTAAATCCATTTAAGCTCGACAGGTAGGTGTTCATTCCTCTTTTTGAGCCATTTCTCCATGTGAGTGCTTTAAAAAATATTTCATAAAATTCTTTGCATTCTCTTCATTTTTTAGGGTTCTTAAGTCCTTTTCCAATTTTCACGCGTCTTACAATCCAGGTTAGTATTCACACTAATTACAACCTATTTTGGCATGCCTTCAAAATGTTGGACATCCCAACCAATTTGATACAATTCTACTCGGTTTTGCCAATGAAAGGGTCCACACCAAAGGCTGTATAGATTTGCTCGACATTGTTGGAAGGCCAGAAGCTCGTTGCATTGTAATGGTACGATACCTCATAACGGAGGCAGGCACATCATACAACATTTTAATCAGACGAAAAAGAATGAATAGGCTTGGAGTTGTTGTGTCCACTCTGCACATGGAAATGATGTTCCCGACGGAGGATCAGTCACCTAGCATCACCGCCAAAACAGACCCAAAAGAGGTTAACACTTACTACGTGATGAGCTTGAACAATATCACCATATGTGCCCCCTACAAGATCGTCAAACATCAACTTTTCACCTTTGGTGACAACGAATAATGCGACCCTTTTTCAGTACAAATAGTCATAACTTGACGAATAATGTAATTACATAAGCAAGTACTTGAAGGTCACTGACGAAGAAGCAGACTCAGTCACTAAAGGTTAAGGCCATATCCAATGCATTTTCAAACACTACAACTAACCACCAAATAATCATTCTGGATAAGAAAATAGACAGGGATTAGAATAACCTTATTTTAAAATGGTATTTATATGGATACACATCCTTAGACTCATTGCAAAGCACACAGTGTTTAAATATGGGCTTCGACCAATCTAAGTTTCTAATAGCATAGAGTTGAAGGGAAATTGTGAATGATGTCCATAAATAATAACACATGTAACTAAGTAACAATATCCCATGTTAAAGGTGCAAGCAAGTGTCTCGGACATGGAATGGCAAAGTGTAAGTAGTACAATCATTTTAAAAATGAAAGATGGCATCCATGATTTACAAATGGAGTAATAACATATTTTATCATTAAATCGGCAACTTTAACTAGTCCATATCTATAATACTAACAACCTAAAAATGAAATAAATAAAAAGGAAGAATAAATAGCATGATAGGAACACAATAAAAGGTCCCAAATAGAAAGTTAAAGTTATAGTGAATCAACTTACATCCATTGCGTTAAGAATTTTTTGTAACTAAATCTTGTTCACTTTCTCAACTTCTAACATATACTTGATATCGACTTTATTTAGTTCCACATCAAATTTTACTAAGTATACATAAGTCGACAAAACAAAACAAAGCCTACCTAAGTCAATTGCACCAGGCAAAGCATGCCTAAGTCAACAACACTAAGGAATGTCGACTCCCTGAGTTGGTAGCACCGAGCATAAGCTTACCTAAGACAGGAGCATGAAGTGAAAGTCTGCCTAAGTTGGCCACACCAAGCAAAGCATGCGTAAGCCAACAACACCGAACACAAGTGTACCTAAGGCGGTAGCACAAAGTGAAGCCTGCCTAAATCGGAAGCACTGAGCAAAGTCTGCATAAGTTGACAATACTCATACAACAAAGATCGCTAAGATGAGATGGCAGCAAAGTCTGCCCAATCCGGCTGCATGATTAAAGACCTCCACACACAATTTCGTCGAACGGTTAGTCCACCTGCAAACCTTAAAGCCTTCTATGACACACCACAAGTTTAGTTACAGTTGCAACAAAGCATCCTCATACGCTGATTACACTTTTGAGCTTGAGAGACTTATGTACATACCTGATCAACAAATATGTTGAGTGATGTGACTCAATAAAACTCATTCAGCTTTACTAACCTAAAATGGTTGAAAGATATTCTGAGATATATTATTAGTGTAAATATTTATATATTAATAATATATGTAACCAAATCTCAGTAGTTTGATTACTCCTTAATACCATATATTTACAAAATATATAGTATATCATGTAAGATATCACATTGTCGTTATTATTTCGCTAATTACCATATATACGATAATTCATTATATTTATCAATATGATTTGATATTCTTTTTATATTACGAGTTTTTATCACATGAGAACTAGATCCATAAATTCATAAATACACATGATATTTCATAAAAAATACACTCTCTCATAATTTATTTCTTTTATTCAAAAAGATCTAACTCATAATGATTTGAATGTTAGAAAATTTTTTATAGATCAATTCGTGTGTTTTAAACTTTATGAACATATATTATAATGTCTCAATCTCTTCAGATTTTATTACCTGTTCAAATATTCATGTTCCAAATTTTAATAAAAACAAATTCAGAAATACCAAAATAGATGTTATTTTAAACATTTACACGTATCACTGTTTTTTAAGCTCAATTTCAAAGAAACTGGATTATTTTTTATAAATAATTTCTTCGAAAGTAAAATTGCAGTTAAAAATTTAATTCTCCTCCAACTTATTTTTCATCCTATTTTTGTTATCATATTTTAAAATTCGACTTCTAGAAAATTAATTTCTGACTTAAAAAAATGTATTATTAATACAAATATTTAATAGAAAATGGTAGTGAGATAATTTATAAAATGATATGTAGGAAGTGGGTGAAAAAATGGCAGTAAATTAGAAGGGGAAAAGATGATATAGTTAAAGTAGAAGAGGTCCTTAGTATTGCTTTTTTAAGTTTTGTTGGTTCTGTGCAGTTTCGACAGAGGCATCCCCCGAGAGTCCCGCGCTCCTAACAGTGGGACCCATCCACTTTTTCCATCTTCTTCCATTTCTCTTCACTTGTCATTCAACTTTACTGTTCTTCGCATCTTCTCCGTACATTTTTCTTTGGCTTAAATTTTTAACTGGTTTCTTAATACGGAATTTTCAGTTTAGTACCTGTTTTTTAAAGTGTATACTTTTCTATGTTTTGCAATTTGTGTCAATTTAGTAAATTAATGACACTTCAAACAAGTTTGTAACAGTAATTAAAAGGTGTCCAAACGTTCAAATAGTTAATAAACATGCTGCAACTCAAAATGACTTGTTCACCTGCAATTTTCAAGCCAAATTGATAGTTCAAAGGAATTAAATTGACACAAATTACAAAGCATGGGAGAACCAATCTATACACTTTTAAAAGCAGGTACTGATGTGGGAACCAATTAAGGATTTAGGTCTTTTTCTTTTTATAAGACAATATTTTATTTTGTCAGTTCAAAATTAATTCATAATCATACGTTAATAATATTTAAATATTGTCAAAAAATATTATCTAAGTATTATTATTCTTTTTATATACAACCTATACACATGTCATGCTCCCTTCATTCACCTTAATATCTATTTTAGGTTAAATATATTTTTTAATTTAAATTTGATATTAAATTATAATGGTTAAATTGCACAGATCGTCTTCATATTCTATTTGAAATTTTAATATTTTATTTCGTTTTCAATTATTTTAATTGAATCCTGATATTCTTTTCATTAATATAGAACTATGACGTCCAGGTTTTTTTAATTTTATTTTGTTTTTTAAAAAAAAATTGACATTAAATAAAGATTTTGTAACGTGATAAAGATAGGATGACGTAATAATAAAAGTATTACATATTATTGTTGAAAAAAAATATCTACGTGAAAAATTTTAATTTATTTTATTTATATGGATTTTTCTAAATTCAGTTTTACTTTTTTTAAATTTCAAAATTTTATTGTTTTTCTAATTAAGACAAAATTTAACTTTTACATATAAATGTATAATAAAAAAATCGTGTGTTAACTTTTAAAAATTATAAACATCTTCAATAGGCATCTCGATTTTATATGCATGGTTTGTGTTTATTATACAGCGTTTGTATTTATTATGTGTCATGATGGTCTCATGTAAAAAATTTAACACACTTTTCCTACATACATCCATGATAGGCTTCATTAGGTAATTTGATGGTCTTCATGATAAAAAGTGCTTAACAGATTGGTGTTATAATGAAACTGGGAAATTTTATCTTAGTTGGCATGCTATAATTCATTCTTGTCATATGTTAAAAATGTATTAAAAATAAAACTAAAAAAAAAATATAGAAATCAAACTAAACTTATTAAATTATACAAGCCTAACAATAGTAATTTAATGGGTTAAATATGTTTTTAGTCCTTGAAGTTTCACTGATTTTAGTTTTAGTCCCTGCATGAAACATTGATGGCATTTCATTCTCTTAGTATGAAAACAAGTATTTTTAATCCTTAAAAATAGACGGTGTTAATTTTTTTGTGACGTGGCTAACGGCACAGCCACGTCTTCTCTGTACACTTGCCAGCCACGTCTTCTCCACCCAAAATTAGGGTTTCAGATTAGGGGAAAGAGGAAAAATTCCTTTGCCTGTGCCTGCCGCTCACACTTACAGTGGAAGCTAGTGATTCCCGCAGGGAAACGATCTCGATGATGGATTTCACGATTGGGTTTTGTCTTGCAAGTTTGGTTGTGGTTGCAGGTGGTGGAGAAACTGCGTCACTCGCAGTTTGGATTTGGGACGATTGGATTTGGGACGAAGATGATGCAAAAAAACTGCAATTAGGGTTTTTTCGATTGGGGATTTCTTGCGATGACAATGGGTAACGATTTGGGTTTCTGAATGATGTTTATATGGTGGTTGTGGTTTTTGGGTTTCCCTGGCTGCCTGAGAAGCTTCACGTTGGCAACGAATTTTTGTTGTGATGGTTGTGCCATGGGTTTCAAATGGAGGAGATGAGTGTTGCGGTGGTTGGGTTTTAAATGGCGACCATGAATAGGATTCTTGGATATCATTTTCTCGGAGGTTGGTTGCGGTGGAGATTGGGCTTGTGCAGGTGGTGGCTGAGGCGTCTTGCGGCGGCTTTGCAACGCTGGTGGAGCACGGTGGTTTGGGCACTTTCTGTTGCTGGGTTGGTTTTTTTCTGAGTGCAGGAGAAGAAGATGATGGTGGTGGTGTGACTTTGTGGTGGCGCGATGATGATGGCGGTGGTTGTTGTGCGACGACAGCCTTGGGTGAGCTCATGGTGGCCGGTGAGAGTCATTGGGTGGCTACCATGGAGGAGGTAGCGGCGGCTATGGTTTACCAAATTAAAAAAAATGCTACGTGTCAAGCAGTCTAAAGAGAATACGTGGCTGTGCCATTAGCCATGTCACAAAAAAATTAACACCGTTTGTTTTTAGGGACTAAAAATACTTGTTTTCATACTAAGAGGATGAAATGCCATCAATGTTTCATGCAAAGACTACAACCAAAAATCAGTGAAACTTCAGGGACTAAAAGCATATTTAACCCTAATTTAATTTAGTACTTTTACAATATGATTTTTGTTTTACTTTGTTGAATATTATAAAAGCTCAATTTTGGAGTTACTTGACACGGTCATTTATTCTTGATTTGAGGGTCTTGTGGTGAGAGTAAGAAAAAATTATAATCTGAAAGTTTTTAATATTAGCAAATGAGGTTTTAACGAAATAATATTATATGATAACTTAAGATGGACCAACTGTTTCACTATGATAAGTATACAATCCATCATAGCTTAATAATAAAATATCTATCCAGATATATTTGAATATCAATATTGTAATATATTTAGGTGTTATGTTTCAGTTTGAAAGTAAAATATAATATATATGTTAGTTTTGTAAATTTTATGATAAGTTTTTGCTTTTTAAGTATAAATATTCAACTTTAAAAATCTAAAAGTTTTTCATTATTTATTTTAATAATTTTATACTAATAAAATAGAATATTACTTTATAAAGGGTATAACTTTTTATTATGGTTTAATAGTCAATTTTGTCTTCTGTTTCGTTGACAAATCTCAATTTAGTCCCTCGTTTTAAAAATGATTGAAATGAGTCCTTACTTTCAAAATTTTGAGTCAAATTAGTCCTTTCGATCAAATAGAAACAAACAACGTTAAGAGCTTGATGATTTGGCAGAAGAAATATTATTTTATAGATATATCTTATGCTAAATCATTAAACCCTTAAGACCATTTGTTTCTGTTTAACAAAAGGGACTAATTTGACTCAAAATTTTGAAAGTGAGGACCCATTTCAAACACTTTTAAAACGAGGGACTAAATTAAGATTTGTAAACGAAACTAGGGACAAAATTGACTATTAAACCTTTTATTATTTTATGTTACTTTCATGGTATATTGTTTTAATGTTAATTTTTTCTTTTTATTTTCCGTGCTTTCTTCTCTTTTTCTGTCCATTGTATCTTTTTTATATCTATATGAAAAATATTTTATATATTTATATTTTTAATTCAATTAAATAACATTAAATAGTTTTAGAACTAATTTAGAAATTAAAAATTATGTGGGTTTTTTACAATATATATATATATATATATATATATATATATATATATATATATATATTTCAAAAGGAAACATATAATTTTATAACAAAAATATTTAAAATAACCTCTTACTTTTAAAAAAAATTGAATTTTTTTAACAGAAACTGTGTTCAAATTTATAATATTAAAATATGCATAGATTATTTTTGGAAATTCATTTATGTTTTCTTATAATCATATTTTTAAAAAGAACAAAAAAAAATGACTAATCTTATGAAAAAATATCGAAAATACCTTATTATTTTAAAAATTAAAACAAAAATATGAGTAGTAACTATTTTTTCTAATTACAAAAGTGTAAAGGATGACTTTATAACATGAATTTAAAGCATATATTAAAAAAAAAAAAAACATTTAAGTTGTCACCAGGAATTCATTGAAATATGGTTTGTGATTAGAAAAGACTTTACAAATTTTGCTACGAATTATGTGACAGTTACATTAGTACTACAGATTGGTCAAATCCATCACATCACATGTAATGGAAAGTTACCATCATTTTTAATATTTTTTTCTAAAATTCTACAGTTAATAATTCATCATTTCTTATTTTAACAATTTTAAAATCACCATATTTAAATGCGTCAATAAGGAAAAAATAATGAAAAATTGAATAAAGAAGCAACGATAATATTTTTCGTATATCATCTTTATTATAATGTTATTTATTACACTACTTATTTTAATATACATTTTATTTTGTTCTTGAAACTAAATATAAAATAAGTATAAAAGTTGAGCTTTGTAAAAATAGTAATATTGGTCAAACATGTACTATCAGCAGGTTCTACGAGAAAGGCAATAAAAAATATAAACACATGTTATTGTATTATGGGTCTAACTCAATCTGCTTATATATTTAAAGAGTTATTATTAATACTTCAAACTTTTTATTTGAATTTATGTATTATCGTGAATTGATAGTTAGTATAGTCAGAATGTATTAAGCATTTTTAAATTAAAAACTAATTCAGAATTAATAATAATAAGTAAATAAAACTTTAGTATTTTATGTTAGTGGTAAACTAATTTAGATTCTAATTTACAAACTAATGATAATTATTTATTAATAATAAATACTATTTTATATATTAATAATTTTTATTTATAAAATTATTTCTAATTTAGTAAATATAATAATTAATTATTTTTTGTTTTTAAATTTAATTGTTATTTAATGATTTTTTTTTTGTAATGTTGTGTGTGATTACTATTCAATCCATTAAACTAACAATAAAAAATAAAATGTATAAAATATTTTTGAAAAAACAAGCATGCAAACATATTATTTAAAATATTTCTAATAAAATCTAGATACGAAAAACAACAAAAATTACAAAACACTATAGCACTTCATTGGAATTTAACACTATATTGACAAACCAAAATATATCCACAAAATAAATAAATTTGAAAAAAATAATATGTTTTTTTTTTCAAATTGAAAAACAAAAGGTTGATGTTTAGTTTTCAACTACATATCTTGATCTATTTTCTTGAAAAGTGAAATGGATTGATAAATTAAAATATGTACAAAAAGTAATTATTTAAATAGATGAATGGAGATGTCATTTCAAATTGTTTTGTCACTCTTAATAGGAATATTTATACAACAAGACTTTATAGTTTTCTAAATATTAATATTCATAGATGTTGTTTGACTCTATTATTTAATACCACGTTAAGATCATTTTTAAGAATAAGATTCTTATAAAAAAAAATCACTTTGAAGTACGTGTTTGTTTGATTAAACAAATTACTCCTTTTTTCTAAGAATCCAATTATTAAATCCTTTAAAGTGGTACAAGTGGTGGTACAATGTTGAATAAAATATACTAATCGAATGTACATTGAAAATAATATTCTTATATATAAAGATTTCAATACAAAAGCTGGACAAATTTGTATTTATAAATATTGTTAAAACCTATCATAATTTTGACAAAAAAAAAAAATATTTGCATTATCTAAATATGGATATAGATAGAGCTGGCAAAATGGGTAATCCGGCCCGGCCTACTACGGATTAATCACTTAGTGAGTCAACCCAACTCGGCTCATTTATTAGCGAGCCAGAAAAATCTGAACCCGACTCGACCCACCATGAGTTGATAGGTAAACGGGTTGACTCACTAGCCTATTTAATTACAATTTTTTTAAATAAAAAAATTACAAACTTTATATATTCAAATTTAAACAAATTTCACTTCCAAAAAATGATGTTAAACTGACAACAATTCAAAATAATAATAAAAAGTACAATATAGTCTAAATGTCATAAAAAAAAAAACATACAAATAAGTTTTTTATATGCCATAAGTTTCATAAATAAAATAATAAATTAAAAAGAAATTAGGTAGGTGAATTGGCGAACTAACCCGGTCCACCACGAATTCAACCCGCATTAATCAGATTTAAATGAACCAAGTCGAAATTTGATCCGTATAAAAAAAATTCAATTTTTTCAAACCCAATCCGACCCAAACATGTGGTGAGCCGAATTGACTCGCGGATTATGACCCCCTAGATATAGATGTAGATCATTCTCATTTTTAAACAAAAATCAGATTATAAATATTTACTCCATCTTATTCTATTTTAAATTACTAAATTATGTATTTTTTTTATTAAATAACGTACAGTGTTTCATATCTATTTAAATTCACGAAATTTTAGAAATAATTACTGTAATGTATTATAATTTATTTTAATAGTTTTTCAGTCAACTTATCCTTTTAAATCGTGAGCAGTAATGACTTTGTTCTTTCCTAAAGAACATTGAAAAGATGTGGATGTGATAATGTACTAAAAAAAAGGCCTGTCAGTGATCGACATGAAGGAATACACATTAATAAAAAAAATATTTTGGCCACTATAAGATAATTATCTGAACAAAAGCTTTAGTTTATATTTAAATTAAATTATTTTAACTTTGAAATTTGAAGTTTAATTAATTCTTAAATTATCATGCACGCACTAAAGTTTTTGGTTTTAAAAATGGAAAAGGAGTGAAGATGGAAATAAAACAATGGTTGGTGGGAGTGAAACAGAAGAGAAATATCATTGTAGAAAACGGTCAATATTATTTTTTTACTTATATCTATTTTTAACTAATTTACGAAATAAAAGTTATTGGTATGTATTTCTTACTTTACGAAACAACTATATATTAAACTTTATTTACTATTTTTTTCTTTTTTTTTTCAAAACAAATTAACAGTTGCTCGTAGAAGAATCAAGAATATATATATATATATATATATATATATATATATATATATATATATATATGATATTATATAATTATTGAATATACCTAATAATTTTATATTATTTCAAAGTTAAAATTAGGGATAATTTAAATTTTTTTAACCTTATGTATTTTAAAGGTAAAATTGTGAAACTTTCACATTCTAAAAAAGATAATACATTATTTATTTTAATTATCTCGCTAGGTTTCTGGTTGAAATATTAGAGTTATATATGGAAATAAAAACTTTCTTAACAATTAATTGAGAGATTTGTTTTTCATATGTTTTACCTAATTTAAGAATTGAAACCTTAAATAACTTAAATACATTTATTTTCTTTTTTAATTTTATTATATATTTTTTAAAGATAGAATTGTTACAGAATCTCCAAATTTTAAAATAAATAATATTTTAATGCGATGATTAATTCTAAAAACTGATGTCGTTGTTCCATATTTGATATGAGAGGAAAGATAATGATATCTCTTAAAACTTCAATATTTTAAATTAACATCAAATTTCTTTTTTCTTTTCAAACTTTAGGACAAACTTCTACTATTTTAAAATCATTATATTTTTACTTTCTTACATTATATACGAGTCTCTTAAATTTTGGGTTTAATTAGTACTTTAGTATATTTGGTTCGTTTTTGTTCTCATATTTGTTTTTTTATTAAAATGAATTCTAATACTTATTAAATAGAATAAATATTTAAAGGATATCATTGCAATGATAAAAAAAATGTAAATATCATTTTAACATTTTTATTAAATATTGTTGTAATTTTATTATAAAGGAATTAAATGTTGATAGGGAAGTCATCCAAATGGTTAATTTGTTTTTTATTATGTTAAATGATGTTTAAATCTTCTTGACATGATTAATACTATGATAAACTTTATTAAATGAATGTGATGTTAACATTTGTGTTGAATGTATGATGTTAAAAATAAATTTGCTCCCTGATTTAATTCATTAAGTTATTTATTTAATCCATTAAAATTGTCTGAATTCTCAAATATGTTGAGTTTGAGTAATGAGACAAGTTTAGAAAATTATATTTATATTAGTAAATTATTTTAACTTTTAAAAATATTCAGTCTCATTATTTAAAAACATATATCAACTCTAATACTTTATTTTCTATCTTACACAATTCACTCATTCCTTCTTTCTCAAATTATCATCTTAAACTAACACAACCTTAAAGTTGAGAAATGAATTATAATATTTTATAACAACTATAAGATGTAATTAGATTTTAAAATATATTTACAAATGTTTAAACTATTTTTTTATTATTGATATATGTGGTTTAATACTATAAAATTGATAATTAGCATCAATTTAATGTTTATGCTCACAAATAAAAACTGACCTTAGTAATTATTAGATTTAATTGCTTCTTTTGTCCCCAGTTTGGTTGAAGTGTGTCAAATTTGTTCTCTTTTAAAAAAAATGTCAATTTCGTCCACATATAGGAAAAAATTGTGTCAATCAAGTCATATCCGTTAAATACAAATTGACGGTATTAACTACATTATTTTCGCTTAGGCTAAACTTTCTCGCCTGAGCGAGATTTGCAGAAAACTAAAACACAAGTTTTGTTTATATTTTCGTTTAAGCTAAACAATTTTCGCTTGAACTAGATATTTTCGCTTAAGCTAAAATATTTTTGCTTGAGTTAAAAATGTCCTGCAACTTAAGTTGAGCCACTGAAACTCTTTCTCATGAGCGAAACTTACTTCGTTTGGGGCTAAAACTTGGGGTGCTCACTGGACACAAGTTTAGTGGCTTTATGGGAATAAGTTTAGTGGGAGTATTCCGATGAACATTGGGAGTTTGGTCTCGCTGAGGGATTTCGATCTTAATAGGAATGAGTTTGTTGGGTTGATTCCACGTGGTTTGAATGGGATGAAGTTGGAGCGGTTGGATTTGAATAATAACCACTTCATGGGTCTGATCCCTTATTTTGCAGCGGATAAAGTGAGTTTTGAAAGCAATGGTTTTTGCTTGTCAAAGCCTGGAGCTATGTGTGCATTTGAGGTGATGGCGCTATTGGATTTTCTAGGGGGTTGGGTTACCCTCAAATTTTGGTTGATTCGTGGAGTGACAATAATCTGTGTGATGGGCCATGGCTAAGGATAAAGTGCAATGGTGATGGAAAGGTGGAAATGATTATTTTGAATAACTTTAACCTTAATGGTACTTTATCCAACAAGAGAATCCAATGTTACCTCCATTGCATGGTCTTTAATAATTGAATGGTGTATTCGTTACCTTCAGACGAAGTAAGTTTTGCTCACGCGAAAGAGTTTCAGTGGTTCAACTTTAGTTGCAGGACATTTTTCGTTCAAGAGAAAATATTTTAGCTTAAGCGAAAATATCTAGTGTTAGCAAAATGATGAAGATGGAGTTTTGATGATGTACAGATTTGCATAATACAATATCCAAGAAGACTTTTGAAGATCCATTACCATTGAAAAACTTTTGTAATAATTATAGTTTATTGTTTAGGACTTAGATTTTCATTTGTTTTGATTCCATGTACTTTCATACATTGTAATTAGTGTTAAGAGTCAAAATCGCACTGTTTTAATCGATTAAAACTAGTATTAATCGATTAAAACGAGTAAAAGCTGAAAACTCAACTTTTGTTGTTTTAATAGATTAAAATTCATTTTAATCTATTAGCTAATCGATTAAAATTCATTTTAATCGATTAAAAGTGACCGTTGTAGTTTTCTACTTTTGAAAACTAGCCGTTGTACTCATTTTAATCGATTAACACTAATATTTATCAATTAAATGTGTTAAATAGCCAGTTTCGAAGAATGGAAGAGTTTTTGCTTGAGTCTATTTATAGGCTCTCTTTATCCATCAACAACAACTCTTCCCTTGTGCTTAAGAACTCAGAAACTCTTGAGAAATGTGTGTTCTTGTTCGGCTTATGAAACTCTTGTCTGTGAAGCTGGTGAAGTGCTGCTACGGTGACAGAGGAAATAGCTGGTTCATCCTTGGTGCGTCTAAGGAGGTGTTTGGAAGATGATTATCCTTCGTGATGTATTCGGAGGAGGTGTATCATCCTTTGTGAAGACTCAAAGAAGGTGCAGGTTCATCTCTTGTGGTATCAAGAGAGGTGATTTCTAAACTCTTNCAAATTGTTTCTTTGTGATTGTAATTTGTAATTGTTTTGTGCTTAGTGAACTGTTTATCTTGGTTTGAGATAAGCGACTGGACGTAGGATTGGTAAGATCCGAACTAGTATAAAAATCATCTGTGCAAATTTCTCTCAACCTTACTCTTTTATTTATATTTATTATTTACATAGTAAGATAAATTGAGAAGAAATTAAAAGGCACACATTAATATTAAAAACCCTCTTGGTTTGTTATTCCATGCTAACAATTCTGCTGCAGCCGCTCTGACATCTAGTTCAAGCAAAAGTTGTTTAGCTTAAGCGAAAATATCAGCAAATTTTCTGTAAATCTCGCTCAGGTGAGAAAGTTTAGCCTAAGCAAAAATAATGCAGTTAACACCGTTAGTTTGTATTTAAAGGAATGACTTGATTAACACAATTTTTTTCTATATGTGAACGAAATTGACATTTTTCTAAAATGAGACGAATTTGACACACTTCAATCAAATTAAGGATAAAAGAAACAAGTAAACCTAATTATTAACATTGAATTTGTATTGCATGCGTACGGGTCTCTAAAATAATGAATCTTAGTCTTGGTTTTAGAAAACAGACTCTATTTAGGACTGCAACTAACTTATTAGTAGTTTTTAAATTGATTTTTAATTAAAGCGTGTTGTTTTTAAAATTTATTTAATTTAGCCAGCGCTAAATAAAATTTATTTTTAATTTTTTTTTTAATTTATAGGTTTGGCCAACACTAATAACATCACTTTAAAAAAATAACATAAACGAGAGAAAATAAAAAAGAAATTATAGAAGATGAAATAAATTAAGAGAAGAGTGTGAATAAAGATGATAAGGAAACATATTCAAATGAGGAGATATGTGTAGACAAAGGAGATGAATGTGAAGAAATGAAATAAATGTAAATGAATGAGAGGGAAATGAAAAAAAATAAGCGTATGAAAATACATAAATATAGAATTAAATATGATTTTAGTTCCTAAACTATCAAGTAAATTTATTTTTAATCTTTTTATTTTTAAAATTAAGGTACATTTTAATCTTCTTTCTTACAAAAACCTTAATTTTGTATCTTCCAAAACTAAAATCGCTAAAAACGATATACCTAACGTTGATAACGTGTGTTCACAGCTTTTCTTTCCATCTCTTGCGACGCATAATTGAATGTTTGATGACATGTGTTAAGTAATTTTTTTACATGAACGAAATTAAAATTTTTGTACTTAGAAAATTAAGAATTTTTAAACACGAATAAAATTAGAGTTTGTACATTTAAAATTAGTAACAACTCTCTAGAAGTTAGTTAGGGTTCGTGTTCCTTCTCTCAATATGCGTGTGTATTGTGTGTCAAAGAAAGTGTCAAAGTTGTAAAGATGTCATCAATATGTACTTTTTCTGGAAATCAAATAGCTACATCAATAAAATATAGTTGCAACTAATTTTAAAACCCTTCTAAATTCGATGTAGAATGTGTTGTTGTACCTTTTGAAATGGAGTTTACCGTAGCATTTTTCCATTAACACTAAGCCATAATCTAAACGTGTTATTTGAAAATGGAAAAAAAAAATAAAAAAAACCCTGATCTTGTATTTTTTATATTCGTAATCACTTATTTTATTGCATACACGCATTAGAAATACTTTATAAAAATGAATGGCGTAACACATGTTGTCCTATATAACGATTAAAAGAGAATACTAAGAGTAATAATAGCAATAAAAAAATAGTCTTAGAGTTGTGTTTTTCTTATACCCTTTTGAATTTGATTATGAAGTTTTGTCTGGTAAGGAATGAAGCACCTCTCTTATGTGCCTGCCACTATCAATTATAGTAAATCCTAATAGTTTTATTGAAATTATATGCTAAACAAGAAACTATCCATGGAGGTCCCATGTCTGCCATTAAATCAAATCAAATGTGTTTAGCTAGCTTTTTCACATTTAATAAGTCAAAATACCAAACAGCTTTGTTGCGTAAGAAAGACAAAACTGAAGAATTTTTAAGATGAAAAAAGATAAGTATTATTCTTGAATACAAAGAAAGTCCTACATTAGAAAAAATAAGAGATGGACATAAGTTCTGGTCAAAAGTGGACAATATCTTATTAGTGTGAATGAGGAAGTTCATCAGGGACTGACAACCTTTTTTATTTAAAATTTTAAAACAATGAGTCTTTCATCTCTATATAATGCTTATTTCTCTATTTTTAATCCAACCAATCAACTTTTATAGTAAGAATCCGATGGGATAATGTTTAACTTTTGATTCACAAATTGAACATCAAAACGTTGGAACACTATGATGTCGACAATATCATCCACTATCCTTGTTGGGTTCCAATATAAATAATTAGCATATGGTAATAGTCATCAATATTAATGAACTCCAGCTGCAAAATAATTAAATGTAATTATTGCCTTAAAGAAAAGGGAAAGTTTTAAAATGAAAAGAATTTGCTTGCTTTATTAGGTAAATTAATTATTATTCTGCTTTGCTGTCAAACAGTGCAAATAAAAAGGTGAATTAATTAAGCGTCCTAAACAACTTATTAGTCAATAAAAGGTGTTATTTTCTTTATTAATATATTGTGAGAACAGTAACTACCACTATCTATTGACTAAAACTTGGAAAAGACATAAGATGTCATTTTAAAGAGATAAGCAAGTCGATTTGAGGGAAAGAGAGAAAATTCGCATAAATATCAAAACAGTAGATTCCAGAAAAAATAACAGTGAAAGTATTTTTTTTTTAAAAACCAATAAATTATTTGATATATGTTATTATATATACTGCAAATCCATTGAAAATTCCAATTTATAGAATTCTTCTTAACCTTCTAGTTTAAGACGTGTTCTTTATCATTATGAATCTTTATATTTTATTCAGATACGATAAGTCTTTACAAAAATACTGAGGTTCAAGTCATGTCAAATATAATAAATGTAATAATAAATTAGTAAATCATCTTATTTCGTAAATAGTATTCCTTTTTATACCTATTAAATGGACTTTTTGTTAAATAGAACCTTTATTTGGTCTAATATTAAATACATAAGTAATGCTTCATTTAGATCTTTAACCTTATAATTTATTCATTTAATCAAGATCAAGATGATAGCTTCCACACATTAAAAAAAATTATATGAGGATGATTTTTTTTTTCAAAAGTAAATTATTATATTTACAATATAAATATAATGCGTTACATAAAAATAAATTAATTAAAGTGGTTCATTCGATTTTAGTATTTTAAAAAATAATCTTTGATATAGGAAAAATAGAATAAGGAAGAAAGAAATGAGTGAAAATGAAATTATGGGAGGGTTTAGTAAAAACAAACGAGAGACAAAAAAAAAAGTAGAATTCTTTAGTTATTTTTATTTTATTTCTTATTTTTTTCACTTTCCTCTTGAATTAAATACTTTTATTTTTACTTTTATCTCTTAATTATTTATCTATTATTTCCGTTCACTTTTTATTTCCCAAACCAGAGCTAATTGCTGAAAATAGATATAGTGTTGTTTGATGACAGAGCTCATCTTTTGGATGCAAATATCACTTCTCAAAATCCATAAATTATATATATAAGCTATTCAAAAATAAATTTAAGATTGCTGTGCTCATCATTCTTAGCACAAACCATGACCTGATCATTATCTCCATCATTATTTTATCATATTCTTTCCTTTCAAATGAACACGAGTTGATTGTGTTATATAATATATATATATATATATATATATATATATATATATATATATATATATATATATATATATATAAACCTTTATTTAAATATTTGATGTTGCCCTTTTCATAACAAATTGAGATTACATCATATCAGAGTGATGACAACAAGTGTGAAAAATCAATTAGTTTAAAAGATCTTCTTCAATCACCAGATTGTGTTAGAAATTTATAGAATTGAGTCAAAACACAATGACCAACAATTAACTATTAAAAATTAGATTAGATGACAATTTAAATTCAATGATTAATGCATCTCCTAATCACAATTAATTGTTTTATATTTGCATGTAATTGATGAGCCTCAAAGATTACAACTCTTTTTGTATTGATAGTTTTTGCAAAGCTTCATATCATGTCTAGAAATATTATAATGCATGCCACTTCAAACCTTATTCACTTATACATTATGCACTCAAAGCCATTAAATAGATATTATTTATATATATATATATATATATATATATATATATATATATATATATATATATATATATATATATATATATATATATATATAATAGAATAAAAAGATAAAAGGAAAGGAATCACCTTTCCATTAGTGATGACCGTCATAATAATGGAAGAGACTATGTTGACAATAGCAGAAGCAGCAAAAAGCAAGAATCTGAGATAAGAAAATGTTCCATTTTTCATCAATATCCAATGTGATTGATGAAAAAAAAAAACATTTATAAATGATTCCATGATTGAATTGATGATTTAGGAAATGTTCGATTCAATTCTATCTTGATTAGTAGTTCATCTCGTTGCATGTTTTCCACATGTCATCTATATGATTAAGTTTCGAGTTATAGATGGCGTTGACCCTCATCTTCATCATCACCACCTTGTGCAAACAATCATTAGAAATTAGAAAAAGAAAAATAATATAAACACCTTTCAATACTTTATGTAGAATCTTAAAAGGATTAATAAAAATATTTAAAAAAATAGTGAAATGTAACTGAAAAAATAAATTTCCCACAAACTAATAAGCTCCATAAATTTTTTATTTAATGTAAATAAGGATCAATAATAATAATAATAAAAGTTATAGGTTAAACGTTAAGAATATCGACCTGTTGCATACAGCATTAAATAGTAGATAGAATCTTTAAAATGGCTTAAATTTAGTTTTAATCCGCTTACTTAATGCTTAAAATAAGTCTTCAAGGTGAAGAGTTAAAAATCATGTGGGTTGGAATTGGCTTATAGATACTAAATTTTAATAATTTGATTAATTCTTTTAATATTATGACGATATCGATTTGAAAATATTTGAAATTAGATTAAGTCTGACATAATATAACTGAAAATTAAATTGGAAATATTGTGGTCAAATTTAAGTTAAAGATAGTTTTCCTAAAATTTAAGTTGAAAATTCTTCAACCGAGATTGGAGTGGAAATATTTTGATTCAATGCCATATTAAAGATTTGGAAGAAAATTAAGTTAAATATAATTTTATTAAAACAAAGTTCAACGTATTTTGGAAGAGATTGAGTTAAATATACTTTTGTTGCGACTGAATCGAAGATATGTTGGTTGAAACCAAATTGAAAAAATTCTAGTTGAAATCATGTAGGAAACATTAGTATAAACAAATTAAAAGATTAGTTGAAGTTGAGTTGAAAACGCTTCTGTTAAGATTAAGTTAAAATTTAGTTGAAGATAATGTCAATAAAACCTACATAATAATACTTTCGTTAATATTTAAGTTCAAATGCTTTATTTAAGATCAATTTGAGAATACTTTAATTGGAATCGAGTTGAAATTAATTTAGCTAAAAACTTAATTAAAATACTTAAATGAGGGTTGAGTTTATAATTTCTTGTTAAAAGTTGTTTGTCCACAATTAAGGAAAAAATAATCCAAACAAAATTGAGATTGTACACATTTGAGTTAAAGATGCCTTAGATAGTCAATATAATATGAAGATGCTCTAATTGAAGTAGAGACCAAGGATGTCAAATTGAGATTGAGATTAAGTAAAAAAAAATGTCTTAGTTAAGGTCAAACCAAAAATATATTAATTAAGTCTGAATAAAAAATTATTTGTTTGAGGGTAATTTAGGGAATATTTAGATTATATTATGTCAAAAAATGTCCGGACCAAGGTTAAGACAAAGATGCTTAGATAAAAAAATTTTATTAAAGCATTGGTCAAAATTTTCAAAAGTTGAAATATAGTTAAAGATATGTTAAAAAGAGTTTAGTCAAATATATCTTTATAAGGCCAAACTTAAGATTTTATGATGTCAAACCAATATTATGTATTTGAGCATAAGTATAAGATTCTTTTATTCCTTGTTCTTGGGCGGGAGTAATTAAGTGGATTTGAGAGGATTTGAACATAATTTCTTTTTTGTTTATTTGAGTGAATTTGGAGATAAGTAAAAGTGAATTTGGAAGTAAATTTTTTTAATCTGTCTCATAAATTTAATCATACACTAATCATACACATATATATACAAACACAATAAAAGTATTATTATTCAATATCCAAAATTTCTAGTAAAAACTATATATAGATGAAAGAAAACTGAAAATTGAGGAGGAGGGATGACCTAACTTGTGGTGCCAACCTACTAACTTATTTAGTTAAAGATGGTTGACAGATGAAGATGACGATGGCCAAATGTAGACATCATTAACACATGGTCCTTTAAGCTTCGTGTGGCCGGTTTGGAGATCCTTCATAACAAAATAATCAGGTAAGAAAATAAGGGCAGAATTGGTTTCTTTGGTTAGTTTGGAAACTGAAAGAACATTTTGTTTCATGGAAGGGACACATAAGACATTAGGCAAAGAGATATCATGAAGCTTAAGAGTACCAGAATGAGAAATGTGCAAACCTGAACCATCACCCACAAATAGCGAGTGAGGACCAGTGTAGGGGTGGTATACAGAAAGATTGTTTAGATCCGTAGTGACATGATGTGTGGCTCCACTATCAAGTAAGTAATGACGTTTGGAAGGGCCTGTGTTCATGGTGTGCGCCTGCGACACAGTGTAGTGATTTTGCTGACGAGGTGGATTCTGCGAGACTTGAATGGTGGGATGGAGTACACGGAAAATTGGGCATTGCGGCAACAAATGTCCAACGGTTTTGCACCATTAACATTTTCCTAAGTAGGATCGTGGTTCTTGTCTTGTTGAACGAGAGGTGTACTGTTGTTGCGGCGACACAGACCAAGAGGTATTTGGTGGAGGAGACGACCACTGTGACTGTGTAGATGGCCTTGGTTTGGGCTTGTTAGGTTTAGCTTGGGCAGTGAGTGCCGTTGTGGGACCCATGAGCTCATTGGAACCCATAGCCACATGGAACCCAACGGTTATGAGATTATGCCCAACGCTGTTCCAAAATTTCATAATCTAATATATGTATTAGACTGGTTCATTGAGTTTATCTGAGTTATTATATATTTTCTTGTACCAAAATAAGTATATTTCAATTCAAATTCCATTCATATTGTACCAATTAACCATTATGACTCATCATATTCAAATCACCACATTTACCCAATCTCAGTTTTATCAAACATACATAACTATTCTAGAAACAAGTTCAATATCCAACCCATTTTTCACACTCTCCTCGTTATCATCACAAAATTTCATATAAACACAAAGAATTGAAACAACAATAGCATAATCAAATAATTACACAACATATTTCAATATCACATGCACTTATTACAACTTTATTGTATTCACTATAAATTTCTAAATCATAGTCATTAGAATTCTTTTCTAGCTTCTCTTACCTTAGAAATAGCTTTTACCAAAGCTAAAGCTCCACAACTCAATAGATTGAGCTACTCCTAACTAGAAACCTTGTACAAAGTGACCAAAAAAGACAAAAATTTAGTATAAGTTAGATTAAGCTAAGATGATCGCTTCTATCAATTATCCCTATAAAGATTGGTTACTAAAGTAACACAAAAACTAGAAAAGAGTGATTTTATAGAGTAAATAAACACTTATTTTGTTTTGAAATCTGATAAGTTTGAAACACTCTTCAAGTCCTCAATTTCTCAATGGTCCACTTTTTTAGAAAGTACATCAATATCGTTCATGAGTGCATATTTATATCCTCATTTAGTCTTCACTCTCGGATTCTTAATTGATTTTTTCATTTTAAAAGAATATTTTAATCAGGATTTGTTATAATTGGGTTTATTGAGCATGGGATACAAAAACATGATAAAAATACTTTTTAATTGCACAAGTATTCTTCAGATATTTTGATATGTGTTAGCAGTTAAGTCGAGCTTGTTGAGGTATGAAAGTAAATTGGTTAAAGTTTCATGACACCTTAATGATAAATCTTTATGATAAAAGATAATTTGGGAAAAAATATATCTTAAGATATTTTATTTGATATTGTTAAATAATTGCCTTATTTAACTATATCAACAAATATCAAAAGATAATATTTGTCAAATCTTTTTTAATCTAACAAATATCTTCTCAAATATTTTTAGATCTCTACAACAATCAAATATATGTTGAAGATGTTGGATTATTAAGAAGATAATTGAAGGAGATTACATTATCATAAAGAAGATTACAACCACAATAGAAAATTTTGAAACAAAATCTCAATCCAATTTCCATGTAAAGAGACTTAGGGAAACAACTTAGTGGAGCTTGTGAACCCTTTTGGGGTTCAAATTTCATCCTTTCTCTTTTCTCTCTTGTTCTCCTCTCCCTCTTCCTTTATTTTCATGTTATTTCTATATTTCATGGAGTATTAAGCCTCTAGGCTTGATTCTACTGTAATTTCTTAACTAGATTATAAGGTTAGTTGAATAAATTTGTTTGTTCTTTCTATTCTTGCTGTGATTTATTTTTATCTATGTCTTTTGCTTCTTAATCAAGTAAAAGTAATGATTTTTACATTATAGCAAGTTAGCATTGTGTTAAATCTACATAACATATCAATCAAATGAGTCCAATGATTTTTATTTTTTATTGAGAATTTAATTTGATTAAAGTTAGAAACTTTCATGTGATTCTATGAGCTTTTGTCAATAATTAAGAATGTATTTTGATTAGAGGTGAAAGCTTTAATAATAATTAATCAAGAATGTACTTTGGCTAATTAGCTTTTTACTTGATATAAGAGGTAAAATAATAGATATAATTAGGCATAGTAATATTTAATTGAGAATATACTTTAGTTAAATTTATTATGATTAATCTACAAAGTTCTTATTTTTAATTGAGAATGTACATTGTTAACAGTGAGATGTCAACAAATTAATTGAGAATTTACATTGATTGATTTAAAAATTTGAGATAGTAATTAATTGAACAATAATCTTTAAATAACCAATGATGAGTCCTATTTTGAAAAAAACACTGAAATCAACCTATTTTTTTTATCATTGTTTTATCTTTTTAACTTTTTTTTGTAAATTTCTTTCTATCTTTTGCTATTTTGTTCTTTAATCATTTATTTTCTTTTATTACTTTTATTATTTTATTTGACTAACCCCTTAGTTTTTATAAGAACTAAATTGTTAGAAATCAATTATGTGTTTGTTGGGAGATGACTTAGAGTTGAATTTATCCTTATTATTTTGTTGGCTATTATCTTATTAGCAATACTGATTGAAAAATGAATTATGATTTTACTTTTAGTTGGGTTATGATCAACATATTATGACTTCTATCATAAGTGGTAAAGAATGTCAAATTAATTTGGCATGATTTAGTATTAAAGTTTTTATTGTTTTTGTTTTTATGCTTTTTTTTTTAAAAAGTCTCTATGTAGTTTAACATTGTTTCTTTCATTATAACACTGTTAATTTCGTTTAGGAGTGATAAGGTGGCATTTACTAATATAATCAATCACTTTTGTTATGTTTCTGTTATTCAATCTCATTTAAGGAATGACGTTAATTAAAAAAAATATTAAATAATCACGCATGCAAGTAGTTTTGATTGCATGTATCATCCAATCACCCTTCCTAGTTCTTTGTTGATCATTGGTTTTATGAACGTACCATGATCATAATTTTGTGATTTGTAGATATCGTTAAAGCTTTTAGAGTTGGGGCAGGGGTTCTTGGATTAGTAGAGTTGTCTAAGTCTTTCACTGGGTAAGGGAAGCTAATATACTCCTTAATTTCTTGTTAAGATGCATGAATTTATGTTTGATATGTTGTGAGAAATTATGTTTGGTTGAATATGTGATAATTGAGATGATTGTTGATTGATGTTTATATCTTGATGAATATTGTTGTGTATGCTTGAGAATTGGTATTGGTTTAAACATTTAATATTGTTGTGTTAAAGTATAATTATGTACAAAACTTGATGTTGGATTAAAGGTAGTGAAAAGGAAGTGTTGTGGGACTGCTTTTAGTCTGAATTGGGGTTTTGGTAAGTGAAATTCTAATAGAGAAACTTTGGTGTGATAACTGATGGTTGAGATCTATTTTAAGGTCATTTAAACTTGCATAAAACCTTAGTTAACCAAAAGGGGTGATGTTGAATTGGGGAGTAGTGATTTGGTAGAGTTGTAGACTAGTTTTAGGCTAAATAAGGGTTTTGATAGGTGGGATTTTGAGATAAGGGTTGGATGGAGAGTCCTAAAGTTTAAGGTCTATTTTTAGGCCATTTAGAACTTGTTTGGATCTTTAGTTACCAAAATGTGATTAGAAATGGATAGAATTGAGTGGTGAGCTTTTAAATGGTTATTTGGATATTTATAAGTCTAATTTATGGAAAAATTAACCATATTGAGGCTTAAGTTTTATCATAAACATATTGGCAAGTTACATTTAAGATGTAGACTAGCAATTTGGTTCATATGTGTATTGGGAGGTATGTTTGAGGTAATGAAATTTAAGGTTAATTGGTCCAAATTCTATAGAATTACTATTCTACAGAATTCTACAGTTTGGTTGAGCGAGCATATACTTTTTAAGCAAATAAAACTCATTGTTTCTAGATTCGTAAAGTGAACCATGGGATTAGACGAGTTAGTTTGGGGGAAGAAGCTTGTTGGAACAGTAGATGAACAAGAGTTCTTACAGGACGACGATAACTTTTTATTTTTGTATTCACAAAATGAGTAGTTTCTTGCTCAATAAAATAAATTTATTCGTTGGACAAGCATAATATTCTTTAAACCCCAGAAATCTAATGTCACACGTTCTTTATTCAGGTTTGGTTTCTTTTGGTCTCTCACTTAATTGGACTTTAAATGGTTTTGATATACTTCTTAATTGGACTTTAAATGGTTTTGATATACTTCTTAAAGTGTGTATGTTTAAGATATTATGTAAAGTTGGTTCTATTATGATGTGTGCGGTAAAAAGTGAGAGAAATCTAATGTGGTGTTTAAAGTCTATATAGTCTAGTATTTTTTGGTCGTAATTAAAGACAGAATAATCTTTTGTAATAGCTTGGAGAATCAAATGTTCATCTACCAATATTTAAATTTACAATTTTTACTTTACAAATTTTATAATAATAAGTTAGATTTAAAATCTAATTTTAGCCATATGGACGATAAAAATAGATATTATACCATTATTATCACAATATTACATTCTGAAACTATTAATTTCTTAACTAATTTCACGAATATCTAATCTCTGTCTATACTTTTTTCGTAATAATTATATAATTTTATTTTTATTTATAGGAGTTTAGTTTTGTTATCTCCGACAGAGAGTAGGGAAAGCGAAAATTTATAAATTGGAATCATGAAAACCCGTACGTTGAACAACTGTGTGGTGTCTGAAACTTTGAGACTGAAACAGTACTCACATGAAATACAACCTACGCTTTTCCTTCAAACCCATACCTCTGTGTTTTTCTCTTCAAACAAACCCTATTCTTAAAATAGCTCCATATTGTTACATTAATCTTTCAAATTAATAACCTTTAAATAATATTTCACCGTGTTTAAAATTTAATTATTTATATACTGACATTATATTTTTAATTTAAATCTTAAACAACCAATTTTCATGCAGATGATTATTCTTATGTAATGAGATAGATACAAAGACTTAACTGCCACTGTTGTTGTTGTTTCACTTTGAGTTTGAGTTGAGTGTTTTTCTGACAGCAGCTGCAATTTTGTGTCACCGTCACGTTGTCACAGTCGTGGGTCCCACCTCAGAGAGGCCATATGCATAAAAATTTTCTGAGTAGGGACCCACCAACGGTGTCGTTTCGAGGAGAGCGCGCGGGAACAGCGCGGGAGCTGTTTCCCAATGCACTGCACACTTCATTATATCATAACTGCGTGCGCTGCTCCACTGCCCCCACCCCCATCATATCCTCCATGCACCTACCATCTCATTATCATAAATAAATATAAACTATATTTTAATCAACAAAAACTAATCCAATTCATCCAAATTCAAACTCTCTTCATTTTCCTCATACATGGACTTTGACTTTCTTGTTTATTTTTAAAATAAGATAACTAATGGGTTAGTATGATAAATATGAAAAAAATAAGTATACTTGTATTCCGATTTTAGTATCATAAAAAAATTATTATTTTGATAAGGTAATTTTAATTATGTTAATTAATATAATTAAATATATTTTTATTTTTTAATAAATATCAACATGTGTTTATCAAAAAATTAAATTAATATGTAACAAATTTGGTACAAATAAGGAAGAATTCGAATTGTACAAAACAAAAAATAAATAGTAAAATGTTCATTTCAATATTAGTTACATGTTATATTATTTTTACTTTTAATAAATACGCGTGAAAATTATTAAAAATGTGTTTAATTGTCTTAACTATTAAATTAATTAATGAAATTGAATTTCTTGTATTAATACTCTAATCTTTCTTGCTTATGTACTAAATATATATAAACTTATTATACTGATACAATGATTTACTGAAAACAAAATATTTTTTACCCATTGAGAAAAACAAAATTTTATCCATTTTTGTCTAATATTTGAGAAATATTTTGTAAGTAATTTGTTATTTTTTGTTTTTTGTTTTTTTCCTTGTGGCATGTTGATTCATTTGTAGGTATATGGTGGTACCAAGTGTCTCTGTGCACAAATTTGTGTACATGGGACTTTATTTTGATTGAATCAGACGTTTGGCCTAAGGCCTTGTTTGGATTTTAGTATGTGTGATTGATTGAAATTCAAAGATGAAATTTGAATATTACTGTTATTATTATTTAATTTTTTATTATTTATTATTATTATTTTGACATTAAATTGATTGGTAACATATTTTGGATGGTGTGATGGCTTACTACTTAATTAGGAGAACAAATGGGCCCAATTGCCATCCCTTCAAACTTTAAATCCAATCTGACAGAGACCCATTTGTGTGTGTTTCGAAAGCAAATGCAAGGAAGGGTTTCTATGTACCCATGTGACCAGTGGGCTCCATTGGAGGGTGAGAAACAAGAGAACCCTCACCTATGCCCATGGGCCTACCCAAAAGGGCCTAATCATCATTCTCATCTTCCTAATTTCTATATTAAATAAATACTTAAATATTATTAATTATCTATACAAATTTCTATACCATTGCTTCTTCTTTTTTATATATAATGGTAAATTTTTTTATCTTTCTTATACTTGCCTTAAAATTCTATATGACAAGAGATTTCTTGTTTTATACCATAAACATGTCCAAAATACCTTATCATTTTACAACCCCAAAGTAGGGTTTTTTTGGATTAAGCTATTAAGGTAGGAAAAAGTAAGAGATACGAAAAGATATCGTGAGAAAGTGATAGATGTAGGATTAATTATTCTTTTTTTTAAATACTGTTGTAATAAAAGTAACCACGTTTTTATGTGTTTGTTTAATCACTTTAATTTCAAACTAAGTATTAAATCTTTTTTTTTCTTTTAACTTCTCATTTAAAATGACTTATTTTAAGTTTATGCAAAATGCCCATCATGGAAAGATAAATAGGAGTGTTTTTTTTTTAGAGTAGTATTGTATATTACACATTCTTGTATAAATTGTAAGTTGAGAGTTGAAAAAAATTTAATTAAAAGTATTTATTTAATAAACTAAGTAATTAATTAACTTATAAAGATAAAATGATATATTTAATTATTTAAAATAAAATAAGATTTTATATAAGTTGATAAAAAGTAAAAGTTAGCTTAGGCTAACTTGTTATTATAACTATTAAAATAGATCCGTTAATAAACAAACATATTTTGGTTAAACTCGTGTCACACTTTTTAATTTTTTTTAAATTTAAGACAAAATGAATTATTCTTATGGTTTATATTTTTTCCTTTTTTATTTAAATGTTAATTAATTTATTTATATATATTTATTATGATGAAAGAATAAAAAGAAAACATAACTTATGTACATAATATATATATTCAAATAATTTCAAAATACAAGTCTTAGTGTGTGTTTCGATGTGTGAAGTTGAAGTTATGATATTTTTAAGTATTGTGAGTTTAAGTGTTTATTTTTTTTTATTCTATTGTCAAATTAGAAGATTACCTAAAATAATAATTTGATGTCAAAAAGTTAGTAATTACAGTAATTAATACACAATAAATAGAAATTATCTATCTTTTTATTTTAAACTAATGATTAATAATGTTAATCTTTTGTTAAATCGACCATTTGATTACTCAAAGATACAATCCATAACTTGAATTGAAAACTTATGTACATAGTAGGGGTTTATGCAAAAATGCACACATAGAAAAAAAAAAAACAAAATAAAGGGATTTAGAAAGTAGAAGTATATATATATATATATAAAAGAAAAAATGTATTTATTTGTATATAAATGGATAGTGGGAAGTTGTCATGTTGACATGAGTGTTGTCTGTACTCTGTTCTCAATGNAAAACTAGCAGGTTCAACAGAAACAGGTTGAGAAGAAAAACTAACAGGGTCTGGAACAATAAAAGGAGGAGATGTAGGTGGTAAAGAGGGTTGATTAGTAACTTTTGAGAAAAGAGGTGATGGAGATGAATTGATTTTGGTGACTAAATCCAATGAATTTAAATTTTGTGTATCAATAGGTGAGTGTTTGTCACTAGTAAGAAAATGAAATATGTTTTCATAAAATACTACGTTCCTTGATAGAAAAATTTCCATTGAGTTGAAATCTAACAAAAGGTAGCCTTTCACTCCTGTTTTAAAACCAAATGAAACACATTTTCTTGCACGAGGTTGAAATTTTGTTCTATGTGCTTGAAGAGTTTAAGCATACCAAAGTGAGCCAAAAAATCTCAAGTAAGTAATGTCAGGTTTAACATTGTGTAACAGTTGAGATGGAGAAAAATATGCCAAAACTGTGGAAGGTAAAATATTAATGAGTTGCACGGCATAACAAACAGCAAAAGACCATAAAACTATTGGCAAATGAGATTGAAACATTAAAGATATAGCAACATTGAGAATGTGTTGATGTTTTCTCTCAACAATTCCATTTTGTTGAGGTGTTTCAACACAAGATAATTGATGTTGTATCCCTTTTTGTCTATATATAAAAGAAAAAATGTATTTATTTGTATATAAATGGATAGTGGGAAGTTGTCATGTTGACATGAGTGTTGTCTGTACTCTGTTCTCAATGTCTTTCTCAAGCTGGATCTTACCCATCTCACTATTGGATTCCATCACTTCTGTTAATTAATAATAGACCTGTTATTTATTATTTTATAAAACAAAATTATCATTTATTTTCTTAAAGTAGAATACACTTATAAACATCTTATCATATATTTTTCTATCACTTCATAACTTTTAAACCAACTTAATATATTAAGAGAAATACTTTAGATAAATATTTATAATCTTGTTAGTCATTATACGATATATAATAACAAATATGTAACTTTTATATAAAAAATCATCTCTAATATTTACATGAAACATATAAAATATTAAACAAATTTCCTATGAATACAAAACTTTGCAACCTTATTATATAGTCAGATTGAATTCTTCAATGTGAAATCATTTTTCTAACTTAATTTTAGTATAGAATGAACTTAACAAAACTCAATGCACTTAATAATCTAACTAAACCAAAAAAAAATTATAATTTAGTTAGACTAAGTCTAATCCGCTCATATCCTAAATAAAAGCTTTTTTTTTTCCTCAAAAACAAAAAGAAAAATTGCAAAGCAAATATTCCTTGTATATAACTATTTACTCTTGAATCTATGTTGAATCTAAATGGAGTCAATTGTATGCATTAAGTATTGTTGTTACTTTTTTTTTCATCGGCAAAAGTTACTATATAACTATAATTAAATATTGTAGTTAATTTTATATAATAGTATAATAGAAATATTAATTATATATAGAACGAAGATGGTTGAAGTGGGTCATGCCTACCGTTTCATGGTCTTGTAATGCATGATTGAGTGATGGTCCATGTTATCATAATATTATATATATATATATATATATATATATAATAAATAATTAGAGAGAGAGATGTAGGTAGTGTTTGACTATGGACAGGTACTTAATATGAGTGACCTAAGACACTTCTTCATTCTTTTTCTAGATTCCTTTCAATGATTGAAAAAATAAATAAACTTATTTACATACAACTTTTTTAAGTTAACGAGAAATTATAAGAAAAATAAAATAGTAGATAGAATTCTTAAGAAACGGAAAAATATTTCTTCCTATATTAATAATATTAAGACACACTTTTACACTTATTTAACATAGAATATAAAAATAAAATAATTCAAAAAGTATAAAATTTTGTAATTTTTTAAGAAAGAAGAGAGTAAAAAATAAATAAAGATAGTATCAAATAAATATAAAAAATTTAGATGTGTCAAAAAATCATTTTTTTTCTTCATAAGACCAGGCGAGGTTATAAATTACTATATAACTCGCTTCTTCTAACACAAAATTATTAACAATAAATAATTTGTTAACTTAAATTTATTTTTAGAAATAAAACCATTTTACAAGTTGCATCTTAAATGTGTTTTTTAGATAATTGGACTACAAAATAAAATGTTTCTTTTAAATATGATACCATAATAATGTGCAATATAAGTATATTTCTCTTTGATTTTCATTTCGTGAAAGAAAAAAACACGTATTCAGATGTCTTGACACCAAAGAAATGTAAGATTACTGAAAGATTAAGATTTATGTAGAAAAAAAAATACGAAATAATGTAAAAATTGAGATCAAATAAAATTTTTGTTATTGAACTAGATTTTGAAAATTATCTTAGATTTAAGATTTACAATACATCTTAGTATTATTTAGAAAAATATATTTAAATCATTACAAATAGTCTAATTGATAAATAATTTTGTTCCTTAAATATATAATAAGAGATAAATAAATATGATTAATAAATTCTCAATAAATATATAAAATTTTGAAATAAAAGTAAAATACATATTTCAATATGTAATTTCAACAATTTGTAGTCTACTCGAGGAAAAGAAAATTATATTTCCTGTTTTGTGTGATTCTAATTGTATAAAAATATGGAGGTAGAAAGTGTTTTTTTAGTGCTGTCAAATTTTGTCACTTAGTAAATCAATCCAACTCGGCTTAATTATTAGCGAGTCAACAAAAATTTGAACCTCGTTCAATTCACCATGAGTTAGTAAGTTAAATGGATAAACTCATTGATTCACTTAATTATAAACTTTTTTTATTAAAAAAATAACAAAAAATATTCAAATGTAAATAAAGAAAAATGGTGTTGAATTAGATTTACGATTAATCAAATATAAGATTTCATTCATACAAAGATATAATTGTTACAAAAGAAGAAAGAATGAAATATTGTATTTCTTATTCAATGATTCAATAATAAGGAGATAGTACAATTGATATATATAATTGTTCAGAGCAATATAAAAAAGGAATATAAGTATAAAAATATATGAACATAAATGCATAGATATGAACAGAGAATAAAATAATTCCAATATCCCCCTCAAG